>NC_056737.1:1569335615-1569400617 GCF_019279795.1 Protopterus annectens
CCCCCCCCCCCCAATAAGAAAGGCAATGCAATGGGCCCAGCCACAAGGAAACTTTTCTTGAGACTGCTTTTTCCTAGTTCCTGTCTGAGAAGGACAAATAAACTTATATGAGGTTCTAATGCTTTACTAGGAGGTACTATATATAAAAGCCAAAGATATGGCTGGGCTCAGTCAGCTTCCTGTGCAGATACCACAAGTCAGCTCTCCACCCCAGCTAGCTGTTCAATTGAAGAGCAAAAAAAAATTAAACCATTGTAGTCATCCACATTATTACATTTATATTCGAGTTCATCCACTGAAGACCAAAAAAAAAAAATTCACTGTAATAAGCCGATTGCTTTCTTACAGTTACACCCTCCTCCCGTAGGTCTTCAAAAAAGAGCCAACAAAATGACGGCTGGCCAATCACACCCTCCCAACACTTTGCGCATGGGATGAATGCCCGTCTCACCCCACCGTAGCTATACTTCTGATAACAGCATCTTGACTAATCAACTCAAGATTACTGGAGCCCAAAATATCTAACAACTTGAGAGGCTGCAACTCAAAACAGCAACATTCCCAAGGCTAAAAACACAAAAACATTTAGACTTACTGCCTCTGCTCTTGGATCAAAAGCAGAAACAGCTACACTTACGGACAGATTTTCATCAAATGATGTGCAACTGGTTGGTAAACCATACTTGACAGACTCTTAGCAATTTCTGTAACTTCTTAAAAAGTTGACCTTTTAGGACAGTTAAGTTAGCAAGCCTTTTAAAATGGCAATGCCAAAGGAAGCATAAGCCCTAGAAAGGGTACTCAAACTATAAGGTATGGTACAATCTATGTAAGACTGATCACATAGAAGTTGCCCAATGTGCTCCAAGGAAACGTTTTATAGAATGGCAACAGACATGGCGTGAGCCTTGACAGAATGACCTTTCAGTCTGGTGGTCAAGGGTTTTCTAGTAGAAGAGTAATAATAAGCAACAAAATTTTAAAATCATCTGGTAACCTTGGACACCTTTTAACCTTTCCTGGCAGAAGAAAAATATTACATATAACGGCTCATCCTTCCTGAATTCCTTTGCATGAACCGGCACTTGCCTATGTTAGAATGACATGGAAAAAATGCAGTCAGATTAATACACTGGTTCAAACTGGTTTGCGTGGACATTTTTCAGATAAAGAAAGGAGCTGTGTCACTCAATCTGGATGAAAAGTCAGACAAGGACATTTGGAACATAGGGCATGAAGTTATGAAAAAAAAAAAGTTACAGACTCACCATAACTTTTCATCTGTGCTGCTGTTCAGATCCGATCCTCAGATCAGACTAGGCTGCTTCTTCCAGTTCGCAGAATACCTGAACTTTCGAGCTCCTCCCTTTACCCATAATGCCTCACCAACCCAACATACCCTATATCTCATTTGCTGTCCATATGGTTGAGCAGCAGATGGTTAGTAAGGAATGGAAGCTGGAGCTCAAACAAGAAACAGAGGTTCCTACAAACCTCTTTGATCTTTCCAAATGTAAGAGGAGGTAGGTGGGTGGGGAGTTGAAGAATTAAAATGGGCAACAAAGATGCAGCATTATGGTAAGTAACAAACTTTTTTTTATCTGATGCTGTCATTTTCATTCATTGCTTAACAGTTGAGACAAGAGTCCCCAGCTCCCTAAATCCCAGGAGGACTCTAAGGAAGAATACTCTCTGAAGCACTGCCAAGCCAAAGGCTGCTCTTCCTCTAGACACCAGATCCAGTTTGTAATTAGCAATAAAGGCATAAGGAGTAGCCCAAGTTGCAGCTGCATAAATATCATTCAAGGAAATTGTAGACAAAAAGGCTGACAATCAACACAGACCTCGTGGAATGGGCTATTGGGAGGTTTTGGTAAAGGCAAACCCACTTTCTCATAAACAAAGGTAACTCAATCAGTTAACCATCTGGCCAGGGTCACTTTAGATACTGGTCTGTCTAGTTTTGAATCAGAAAAGGAAAAGATTTTCTTAAATTTTTGCATCTGTGAAGCTATCTGTGGACATCCAAAAGATGCAGCATATATCCTACTTTGTCTGAAAAGTTAGGAATGAAGACTGGACGACTGATGACCTGATTAATAGTAGATTCTGACACTACCTTTGGTTAAAAGGAAGGACTGGTCCATCCTTGTGAAAAATTAAATAAGGAGGTTTAGAAGACAAAGCTTTGAAGTTCAGACACACTTCTGGCAGAAGTGATAGCAACTAAGAAAACAATTTTCCAGGTGAATAATTTCAGATCAGACTTAGCTAAGGGTTCAAAGGGAGGTTGAGTCAAGGCTTGAAGAAAAATATTTACATCCCAAGGAGTAGCAGCATCCTTTAAAGGAAGTCTAAGTAGGTTTCCCTGAGAAAGGCTTTACAAATGTTTGAGGAAGTTAAGGTAGAATTATTTACTCTACTATGAAAGTTGGAAATGGCTGCTAATTGTACTCTGATAGTTGAAGAGCTACCACCCTCACTGAAAACTGTGGCTAAAATGTCAAGAACCATTCAAATTGGTGCTCAGAAGGGACCTCAATTCTTGCCATGTGCCCAAAAAACAAATCGTGTCCATTTATTTTTCTAAATTTTTCCAGTGGAAGTTTTATGGGAAAATAAAATGTGACAGAAGGGGAAAATGAACCTGAGCTGTCAAGGGAATTGGAGAAACCATGCGGTCAATTTGAGGCCTGATATGTCCAGATTGAGACATGCCTGTTGGGTGAGACAAGAGATAAGAGTTGGATCCAGAATCCAGGGTTGATGTAAAAGATGAGGCCAACGGAAGGGAAGCCAGATCTGACAAGGACAGTAGGGGGTCAATGAAAATAACTGTGTTCTTCAATTGAGATGCTATGTGGAGAAATTTGGGGATGACGGGTAACGGGGGATAATCACAATAGAGCCTGGATGACTACTCCAGTGGAGGGATCAGGGCAAAGAACCTGCGCGCTTGTTGAGGGGAGATGAGAAAAGGTCACAGCATGGTTGGCCCCATCGATGGAAAATTATCTCCATTACGTTGACATCGAGACCACTCGTGAGGCATCAGAATGGACCTACTTAACTTGTCTGCAATCGTGATGGATTTCCCTGGTATATGTGCATTGCTATCAGAAAATTATTGGACTATATAACCATACTCTCATACCTTCTCGACAAAGAGGGCAACATTTGCTTCCCCCTTGTTTGTTGATGCCCAAGGCCACTGACATACTGTCCGTATGAATTGACATAGCCACACTTGGGAGTGTGTCTTGGAAGGCCTGCAGTGCTAGGAGGACAACTCTCATCTCAAGAACACGGACATGTGTTTTGGCCTCTTCAGGGACCACATGCCTTGGACTGTCCTACCCACCCGAGTTGGGAGGCGTCATGGTCACTGTGGTCTTGGGTTGAGGGAGAACAAAGGGACGGTTTTAATGCATTTGATTAGAGAGGATCCACCAGAGAAGGTAATTCTTGCAAGTTTATTATTTACTTTGACTTGCCTGGATAACGAGTCCTCTCTGGACTGGCTCCATGAGCAGAATCTTTTCGATTTTCCTGCGTAAGATTTTCTGGTGCTGGGCCTTCTGGCCTCTGTGATAATGTCTAGGACTGGTTTGCTTAACAGGAGCCCCTTGTTTGCCTTGACAGCATCAGCCATGCTGATAGTTTGAGAGTCTGTAAGTCTGAGTGCAGCATTCCCCCCCCCCCCCCAACCTAAGATAAGAGGTTTGAGATCAGGGGAAGCTGCCTGGGAGGTTGTAAGGTCAAGCTGCGCAGTAAAGGGTACAACTGTTGTCTGGCCCAATCTGGAGAAATGAGGATGGCCTCTGGTCTCTCCTCCCTTATTTTGATCAGTACCTTGGGAATAAGAGGCACAGGCGGGAATGTGTACACAAAGATGGCGTTCCAAGGGAAGGTCAAGGCATCCACCTTCCACGCTAGGTGGTGGTACTCCCTGGTACAGAATTTTTTCAGCTGAAGATTGAGAATTGAAGCAAAGAGATCTACCTCTGGGGTCCCCCACACCGGAGTGATTTGGAAAAAGATTTTTCTGTGGAGCTGCCATTTGTGGAGGTCCAGTAAGTTTCTGCTTAAGTGGTCTGCCAGGGTGTTGTTGACCCTTGGCAGGTATTGGGCTATCAGGTGTAGTCCCCATGGAAGAGGCTGTCAGCCAGAGGTTCATGGCTAGCCTGCACAGAGGGTAAGATTGGGTCCCTCCCAGTTTGTTAATGTACCACATTACTATGGTGTTGTCTGTTTTGATAAGGAGAACCCCTGGCTTGAGATGGGGTTTGAAGGATGTCACAGCCTTTTGTGCTGCCGCATTTTCTTCTGGTTGGTGTGTAAGGGAAGGTGCTGGGCATCCCAAAGATCTTGGGTGTACATGCCTTCTAGGTGAGCACCCCAAGCAATGTCTGAGGCATCGGTGGTAATGGTCTGCCTGGTTGGGTGGAGGGTGAAGGAAAGTGTGAAGGAGCACAGGCCCCTGCCCACCAGAGAAACTAGGCCCTTATATAGGGGATCAGAGGTAGAGAGGTCTCTACAGGTTGTGACTGCTGACATCAAAGGTTCTTTAGGTACCACTGAAATTTTCTCATGTGAAGCCTGGCCAAAGAAATTAGAAGGATGCAAGACGCCATGCACCCCAAGGCTTGCAGCAACTTCCTCGTAGTGAGGTGACTTCTGGAAGCCAGCTGTGCAAAGTAGAGAGGCAGGAAGCTCTGCTTTTCTGGGGGTAGGAAGGCTATTTGGGATGCTGTGTTCAGCAGTGCTCCCAAGAAAATGATCTTCCTGGAGTGTGTTTGCCTTGATTTCTTCTCGTTGATGGTGTACCCTACGGAGGTTAAGTGGGATTTTGACAAACAGGAGCTTTTCTTTACAATCTGCCTGAATGAGGCAGTTGTCCAGTTAAAGGTTAAATGTGTAGATTTTTCTGTCTGCAAAAGACTATGGCTGTGGCTAAGTATTTGGTGAATACCCTGGGAGCAGTAGATAAGCCAAAGGGTAGCGCAAATAACAAAGTGTTGTGAGCATGCTCTGAAGCGAAGGAATTTCCTGCAGGATTCCCTTTTGGGGATGTGGAGGTAGGCATCTTTTAGATCCAGGGTAACTAACCATGCATTTTTTGTCAGCGTAGGCAGCAACTGCTGCAAAGCTGGCATTTTGAATTTGGGGACCAGCAGGAAGGTGTTCAGAATGCATAAAACCAGGATGGGGCGCCAAGTGCCCTCTTTTCTGGGAACAAGGAATAGTCTGAAATAAAAGCCTTTGCCTGTTTGATCTGAGGGGACAAGTTCTACTGGCCCTTGGGAAATGAGAGTTTGGACTTGTTTCAATGCCTCTGCCACTGATTTGGAGGTAAGTCTGCGTACCCTCTTGGGACTGGGAGTTTGTTGAAAAAGAATATGTATCCCTGAAAAATGATCTTTAAGACCCATTGGTCCTTTGTTACAAAAAGCCAATTTTCTTTGCAGAGGGAGAGCCTTCCTCCTAGTTTTTAGTGAGTGAAAAGAGGGCAGAGGGGGGAGAAGGAGTCATTGAGAGTTTTTGCCATAGAGGGATGGCTTAGAACTCCCTGCCTTTGTAGTGGAAGAGGTCCACTGTTTGGTTCTCTGCTGTCCCTGAGATAGGAGTCTGGGTGGTCTGTCCCTGCAGGGCTTACCTTGTCCATGTCTGCTAGGTGTAGGAAAGGACCAAAACTCCTGCTGAATATAGGAGGTTGTACCTGAAAGAAATCTTTTACTCTTTGCATAAATGTTGCTCCATCTTCCATCTTTTTAAGCACCTCTTCTGCTTTTACTCCAAATAAGCTGTCCTTATCCAAGGGTGCATCAAGTAACTTAGACTTAACATGATCAGGGAGAGGTTGTTCCTTCAACCATGCATGTCTCCTAATGAAGGATTCTGACACTGCTGCCCTGCTTGAGGGTTCTAGGGTGTCATATCCACACTGCAATGAGTGTTTAGCCACTTGATAAGTAGAGTGGAGTAAATCTGCTAACTCTTTCGAAATGCAGTCAGGAAAGGTTGAAATCTTTTGCTTTAATAGTTCCAAAGTGTGTTGTTGATATTTTAACATGTGGAACTGACAGTTGAGTGCTCTGATAACTAAGGTTGCAGAGGTGTATACTTTTTTACCCCATCTGTCCACAGCTCTGGATTCCTTGTCAGAAGGAGTAGGATTCTTTGCAGAAAGTACAGTTGTGTACACTTACCATAAATGTAGATGTTCGAGTGTATTCACTGTTGCAGTCATTACACTTGGGTAATCTGCTGGCAGGTTGCCCTCAGTCGGCCTGATTAACAAAGTCTTGGGTCCTGCGTCTGTTGCTGTCCCTTCTTCCATGATGTCAGGTCGTCAGGGGTATAAAACATGCAGTCGACACCATTACATCAGTTTTTCTTGCCCCAGATGTCAGGTGCCCCCCAAATGGGGAGCAAAATACATATATATAAATATAATTAGAAACACAAATGTATACCTCCAAACAAAAGCAAATACACCAAAAAGGCTTTTAAGCATAGTAAAAGAAAGAAGAGGTGTAGTAAAAGAAAAACAGGGGGCTGGAGGGAGGGTAACCAGGACTGCAACAATGAATACACTTGAACATCTACATTTATAGTAAGTGTACACAACTGTACTATGTTCATCGTGTTTCACTGTTGCAGTCATTACATTTGGGTAGATTCCCAAAGCTAAGGTTGGGAGGATGGATTTATACAGCATTAGGAACAGTTATAAGATCCTGAAAACAGCAGTTGCAAAGCCAGCTCTGGATTTAGAGAAAATTAGTAAGTGATAATGCTTGGTGAAAGGATGAACTGAACTTTTGGTAGCAGCTTCTAGAATATCCCTGGTAGGAACACCTCTGAGAAAGGCCGATGAAGTAGATGCAGCCTTGGTGGAATGAGATCTGATCCCCTGGGGGATAGGTTTTCCATGGTGCTCATAACAGAAATTAATATAATGGCTTATCCATTTAGAAATAGTTTGCTTTGAAATAGCCTTCCCCTCTGCCCCTGCAGCAAATGCTACCAGCAGTTCAGATTTTCTTTGAGATTTAGTCCTGCCCAAGTAGAATCTTTGTCTGTGTACATCCAATGAATGCAGAATCCGCTCTCCCTTGTTCTGTGGATTAGGAAAGAAAGTTGGCAAATGAATGGACTGATTAAGAGCCACACTGGATACCACCTTGGGCATGAATGATGGATTGTGACACCCTGTCCGCATGAAAGATGATGAAAGGCTCCACTGCCATAAGGGCATGTAATTCAGATATCCTTCTAGCTGAAGTGATTGCTAAAAGGAAGGCTGTTTTCAAGGAGAGAAATTTTAAGTCTGCAGTTGCAGCTGGCTTGAAGGGAGGTAGAGTGAGTTTCTCCAATACAAAGTTAAGGTCCCAGGCAGGGGTTGGAGCTCTCCTGGGTGGTCACAAGTTTTTGGCCCCTCTGAGATACTGCTTTAGAAGAGGATGAGAGAAGAGGGGGAGGACTGTGTTGTAATGAACTGAAATGGCTGAGGCATGGATTTTTATGGAAGAGAAAGACAGGCCCTTGTGAAGCATTTCAGTTAAGTATTGCTAAATCTGAGGTAAATTGGGCACTGCTGTGCTCATCCCTTGAGACTGATTACAGGCACAGAATCTCTTCCATTTGTCAGCATAAGATTTTCTAGTACTAGGTCTTCTCGCCTCCAAAATGACATCCATCACAGGTTTACTGAGGGATGCTAAGGGGGAATTTAAGTTTATTAGCCAAGCTGCAAGATTCAATGTTTGTAGCTGAGGGTGCAGAATTTGGTTCTCCTGCTGAGACAGTAAGGAAGGTGTCTGAGGCGGGTGCCACGGAGAAATGTGTGACACACTGCGCAGGAGTGGATACCAGTGTTGGCGAGGCCAGTCCGGAGCAATCAAAATAATTTTTGGTTTGTCGTGTTTGACTTTTAGTAGAACTTTGGAGAGCAAAGGCAGAGGGGGAAAGGCATAGACTGACAGGCTTTTCGGCTGAAGGACAGAGCATCCAATTTCCAGGCTTTTTTGTGATGAGTTCTTGTGCAAAATTTGTCCAATTGGTAGTTCTGGGGTGAAGCAAAAAGATCTATGTCTAGGCTCCCCCATTTGCGTGTCAACATGTTGAAAACCCGTGGCTCTAGATTCCATTCATGAGGGTCCATGAGATTTCTGCTTAGTTCGTCTGCCAGGGCATTCTGCTTTCCTGGCAGGAATTGAGCTTGTCGTTGTACTTGTTAGCTCAAGGCCGTGTTCCACAATGCCATGGCTAGTCTGCAGAGGGGGTAGGAATGTGTACCCCTCTGCTTGTTTATGTACCACATAACCGTGGTGTTGTCCGTCTTTATCAGTAATTGTCCTGGATGAAGGTAGTTCTTGAAGGCTGTCGGTGCATTCTGTACAGCTAGCATTTATTTTTGATTGTTATGAAGGTGCATTTGATTTGGGCTCCATTTGCCCTGAATGCACTTCCCTGCCAGATGAGCCCCCCCATGCATAATCTGATGCGTCTGTAGTTAGGGTTTGGGTGGCAGGGGGTGGTGTGAATGGCAGTCCCTTGTTTTGGTGGCAGGCCTCTGCCCACCAGAGGAACTCTAGGTGCAGGCAGGGTATGATAGGAATCATTGTTTCCAGGCTGTGACAATGCTGACTCCATAAACTTTTTAAGTACCACTGAAGCTTCCTCATATGTAGTCTTGCATATGGAATTAGAAGAATGCAGGAGGCCATGAACCCCAAGGCTTGCAGTAATTGCCTTGCAGATAGCAGGGTTTTTGTGGCCACCTGTTTGAAGTAAGTCACCAAATGAATTTGCTTTTCTGGCGTAAGGAAAGGCATCTGGGCAGTTGTATTCAAGCTTACACCCAGGAATGTAATCTTTTGAGAGGGTACCAGTCGATATTTCTTTTCGTTTATGGTGTACCCTTGACAGGTTAGAACTCTTTTTACAAACACCAGATGTTTTAGAAGAATGGCCTTGTTTTCTGCCTGAATTAGACAATCGTCCAGGTATGGATATATTTGAATATTTCTTTGCCTGCAAAATGCAATTACTGGAGCCAGGCACTTTGTGAATACCCTGGGCACAGTAGATAAACCAAAGGGCAGTGCAGAGAACTGCTTTGAAGTGTAAGAATCTTCTGCAAGATTCCCTGATTGGGATATGCAGGTAAGCCTCTTTTAAGTCGAGAGTTGCCAACCAGGCATCCTTGCCTAGCATAGGAAGTAACTGGTGAAGAGTCAGCATCTTGAATTTTGGAATGTCCAGAAAGGTGTTTAGAGTAGACAGGTCCAGAATTGGATGCCATGATTTGTCTTTTCTGGGTACCAGGAAAAGTCTGGAATAGAAACCTTGTCCCTTTTCCTCTTCTGGTACTAGTTGAATAGCCCCCCATGTTTAAGAGGGAAAGTACTTGTTTCTGAGCCTCTGGCCACCCCCTTCGAGTTGGCAGCATGTGGAAATGAAATCTGTATCCCTGGGACACTATATTTAAAACCCATTTGTACTGGGTTATAAGTTGCCAGTTTCTTGAATGAAGAGACAGTTTTCCCCCTAAAGGGGCGGCTAAGAGGTAAGTTCTTGGTAATTTCAAAGGGAAGTCATTGAGACTGTTTACCACAGAGTGGTGCCTTGTTGCTTCCAGATTTGGAAGTGGAAGCACCCCATTGCTTAGTTCTGAAAGTCCCTTGGGACTAAATCCAGGTGCTTTTGGTATGCCTGGGTTTGGCTGTAGTGGCTCTGGAAGGAGCTGGACAGGACCAGTTCTTAGTAGACCAATGCCTACTCAATCTAGGAGGTTGCACTTGTAAGAAATCTTTCACAGTTTGCATAGATTTAGCTTTATCTTCCATCTTTTTTTTAGAACTTCTTCAGCCTTATTGCCAAATAGGCGGTCCTGCAATAAAGGAGCATCCAAGAGTTTCGCTTTAACATGATCAGGCAGAGATTGCTCCTTAAGCCAAGCATGCCTTCTAAGCACAGACCCAGTAACAGCAGCCCTACAAGAGGCCTCTAAAGAATCAAAACCACATTGCAAAGTATGTTTGCCAACTCGTTCAGCTGAATGCAATAAATCCTGCAAATCTTTATTTTCCACACAGTCAGAAATCAACATCATTTTCTGTTTAAGCAGTCCCATGATATGCTGTTGATATTTTAGTATATGAAATTGGCAGTTTAAAGCCCTGATTGCTAAGGTGGCAGAAGTATAAACCTTTTTACCCCATCTATCCAGCACCCTGGAGTCTCTATCAGAAGGGGTAGGATTTTTAGCAGTAGAAGCCTTAATGCCCTTGGGCCCCTGAGAAATGGTTTCAGGGTCCGCAACAGGATATTTGAAAAGGAATTTGTGGGACTCAGGAACCCTGTAGTACCTGTCTGGTTTGCTAGGGGCTGGAGGCAAGGAATCAGGGGCCATACTGGATTCCGAAAACACATCAACAACAATATCTAGTACAGGATGTATAGCCAAAGGCCTATGCTGCGTAAGAAGAAGGAAATCCCTAAGCCTCTTTTTGGATTCAGAGAAATCCTGACTTTCCTAGTGGAAATGCTCCCTTAAGGTATGTAAAAAGTTTCACCAAAAGAGAAATCCTCAGGAGAAGAAGCAGAGGGAATGGAATCCTCTGCATCAGAGTCCTCATACGTAGGTATGGACAAATCCAGATCATTAGAAGAGTCAGAAGAAACAGAATCCTGTTCAGAAGATTCATAGTCAAATTCAATCCTAGGCCTCTTGGAGTGTGTGTGTGTGTGTGTGTGTGTGTGTGTGTGTGTGTGTGTGGGGGGGGGGGGGATTTTGACCACCCCTGATTAGAGTAATTAAATCTTCATCCATTTTGATCATTTGTTTTTTAGGGATAGAGGCCTCAACATGTGGCCTGCCTTAGCACTGAAGTTGAATCGGTTTAATATGCAAGTCTGTAGGCCTGAATACACCCTCAGAAGCCGGTGCCTGCTCAGCGGCTCCAGACCCATCCAAGGTAGAGACATCCACGGGTTCCATATGTGAAGCATCTCGCGGCATAACGGACTCAGAATGGGTCTCAGTAGAGGCCTGCGAATCAGAAGTAGCGGGTATCAGGGGCTGCGAAAGCACCTCACTGAGTACCAGCGAACTGGCGACTGGCTTAGGAGAAGCGTCTTCGGCAGTTTTGGACCTCAACGGCCTGTCTCTGTCTTTTTCTTTGCATTTTTTCAGTATTCCGGTAGTCGGATGGCTAACCGTCATTTCTGGATAATTAAACTGAGAACAGAAATATTTTGAAGCAAAAATGTACCGACGACGGATAGTGCGCTGATTAAATAAAGCACAAAACTGACAGCAAGGTACATCGTGGTCAGGGCTTAAGCAATGAATACATTACAAATGAAAATCCTTATGAGGTATTTGCTTTCCACAAGTAATACAATTATTAACTTTTACTGACATCGGTAAGGAGCAAGAAAAAGTTTTCCCAACGGGGTACTTAGCTTTTAGTTGAAGACTTCGGTTCTGAAACTCGAAAACAAAAATTTCAAGAGTCGACCGACCGGCACTTGCGAACTGCTTCTGCTTCGAGCACCGCGCGGTAAGAAAGACTGATGTAATGGCGTTGGCTGCATATTTTATACCCCTGACGACCTGACGCCATGGAAGAAGGGACAGCAACTGACGCAGGACCCAAGACATTATTAATCAGGCCAACTGAGGGCAACCTGCCAGCAGATTACCCAAATGTAATGACTGCAACAGTGAAACATGATGAACATCTAGCTTTAGCTCCTTTAGGTCCCTGTGTAATGACCTCCGGGTCTGCAGCAGGATTTCTGTACAGGTATTTGTGAGAATCTGGTACTCTGTAATACCTGTCAGGTTTTCTGGGAGCAGGTGGGAGGGCGTCAGGACCTAAGCTGGATTCATGGAAGACATCATCAATCACCTCTAAGATTGGAGGGATGGCCAAGGGACTGTGCTGGGGTAGGTCTAGAAACTCTCTGAGCCTAAGACTGAGTGAAGTCCTGGGATTCCCCGTGGAAATGTTCCCTAAGGGTGTGAAGGGATTCCCCAAAGGAAAGATCTTCTGGAGGGGAGGCAGAAGGAATGGAATCCTCTGCATCTGAATCCTGATAACCAGTCAGAGGTTGTTGTTCCTCTTCAAAATCTGAATAATCAGACTCCTCAGAATCCTGTTCTGTCAGTGTTTCAGCAGAAAGGTCTCTTTTCCTTTTGGAAGACGTGGCCTGACTACCCCTTGATAAGACTGATAAGATCCTCTGCCATTTTAAGCATTTGTGCTTGGGGTGGTGAGGCAGGAGTAAAATGGTGGCTAGAGGTAGTTTTCCTAGGAGTTGCCTTGCCTCTAGGCCTAAGAGTATCCATTGGTCTGAGAGAAACGGTAGTTGGAGGAGAAGACGTCATTTTTTTGTCTAAATCCGGTAGCGCGATAGACCTCTTCGGAAGCCGGTGCCTGCATTGCGGCTCTGGACCTAATCAAGGCAGAGACAACCACAGGCTTGGAAGACTAAGAAGATTTCTGCGGCATACCGGACTCCAAAAGGGTCTCAGTAGAGCCCTGTGAAGGTACCGAACTGGGCATCAGGGGCTGCGTAGGTGCCTCACTGAATTCCGGAGAACTGAACACCTGCTTAGCGGTAGAGTCATCGGAAGGCTTAGCTTTGTGTGGTCTGTCTCTAACATTATCCTTACATTTTTTTGGAATGTTTACACATTGTTGGCTGACGGACGCCATTTCAGAATGCGAAGACGGAAGACAAAAATACCTGGTTACAATAAGAGCTCTACGATGAATTGTTCTTGCATTAAAGAGGGCACAGAACTGGCAACAGGGGACATCATGGTCTGGGCCTAAACAAGTGACACAGTATGAATGGAAGTCTCTGTGTGGGATTTGCTTTCCAAAGGCGAGACAATTGTTAACTTTTTCGGACATCGGTTAGTGCAAGAAAAAAGGATCCCCAATGGGGTACTTAGCCTTAGACGTTTTCAGCTGTAATTCAAACTCTGGTAGCAACCAACCAGCACACTTGCGAACTGCTTCTGCTACAGGCTCAACGGTAAGAAAGACTGATATAATGGTGTCAGCTGTCTTCCTTTATAGCACTGATGACCTGATGTCAGACAGCAAGCAACAGCAGCCGAAACAGAAAAACATTGACTCTTGTATTTGGGCCAGCTGAGGGCTACCACAGCAGGGATAGCCCGCAGGTGATGACTGCAACAGTGAAACACAAAGAACATCACCATGATATTCGGATCAGAAGAAGACATCCCTAAGGCTTTCAGATCCGACACCTCTGAAATCGAAGTATGGATCAGAAAAGGATATACAACAGGTAGGGTGGCTCTATGGAGGTTCTCAGGACCTGACTGGGAAGGAGCCAAAAGAAGTGCTATTTGAATTTGTGCCCTGAGGAACTGCCTCATAAACCTATCCACAACTGCTTTAGACAGGCTCCAAGAGGAGCAAAGAGAGGATACTGCTGAAGAAGGCCTCGAATGACGCTGAGGTGACTGTTTGAGGAATGGTCAAAGGCAATCTAGAAGTAACAAAGCTCCAAGAGTAAAACTGGATACTGGATCCAAGGAGATCTTTTGAGTCTTAGTTTTGGATCCGAAACAGTCAGGTCAGAGTTTCCTCAAAGCTTAACCAGTGGCTCCGAAGATGGAGATTAAGTTGACACCAAGTAGAAGGATGATCCAGAGATCTCTTGCGAGAATCCTTGGCAACAGAATTGCCCTTCTTGTCTTGTTTCTTGGGGGGGGGGGGTTTGAGCCCCAGCAACTGTAGAGGAGTGCTGCTTGGAAGGGATGAGACCCCTAAGTATTAATTTGTTCTTCCTGTCAAATTAAAGCTCGGGAGTTGAAGACCTTGCAGATCTCACTATCAACATCTAGCTGTTTAGAACCTAGAAAATATACACACACTGTTGCAGGTGTCCGAATTGAGGATCTTATGCCTACATGCTACACATTTTTTGAAACTGGATGATTTGTCTGACATACTGAAAAGTTAAAGCCAAACTAAACACTAGGGACAAGTACAGGATAGAAAGGATTTTTTTTCTCCCAAAAAAATAGAATAAAGAAGAGAGAAGGGAAAGAATTACAAACAATGGTAATTAGAAGTACTACCAAAAGTGCAGGAAGTTAAGAAAGACTATCAGCAATGGTATTAAACAGTACTCAAGGAGTACGAGAAAGGGGAACTATATCTAGAAGGGTAAAAGGGAGGAAAGAGAATAATAATGAAAGGGATGTAAAGAAAGTTAAACTTACTGAAAGATGAAAATTAGCAGTACAAATTTTAACTCAAAGCTCAAGAGCTTGCAATCTAATTCAGTTTGCAATGGCGGCAAAAGAGATCTGGGGTATGTTAGGTTGGTGGGGCATTATGGTTAAAGGGAGGAGCTAGAGATTTCAAGTTTTTACAATCTGGAAGAAGCGACTGAGTCGGATCCAAGGATCAGATCTGAACCCAACTGTTGAGGAATGAATGAAAATGACAACATCAGACTGAAAGTTATATACTTACCATAACAATACATCTGTGCTCCCAGTTTCTTTTCCTTCCTCAACTGATGGGTCTCGGATCTGACCTTGGATCCAACTTCAGCTGCTTTTTCAGACTTCAGGATCCATAGCTCAGGCTCCTCCCCTTACATACAATTCCCTCCTGTCCAAAACATTACCTCAAAGCGAGTTTGTCCTTGAATCCTATAAAAAACTATATATATATATATATATATATATATATATATATATATATATATATATATATATAAATTATAAATGTGTATTACCAGAAAAACTACATGGCAGAGCAAAGGAAAAATCTGCACTGGAGCTGCAAAAGTATGTAATGTTGTACCAATGGTTGCTCATACAGTCATACCAGAAGCCAAGGGAAGGAAGACTTTCCAAGAGGTGGAGAGGGGAAAGGAGGGAGGGAAGTTGAAAAAAGGATGGAAACAGCTGATACAGATTTATCGCCATGATAAAGTACACATCTTTCACATTTGATGCTGTCTTTTCCACCCATTCCTCAACTGATGTGACAGAGTCCCCAGCTACTTAGTTCCAGAAGTGGTCTCATGGAAGGATGTGACTGCAGAACTGAAAGCCACCCTATCTCTGGAAAGCAAATCCAATTTGTGATGGGAAATGAAGGTATGAATATTACACCAGCTGCCAACAGTACAAATGTTATCAATCAAAGCCCTAGAAAAGAAGGCTGAAGTGGAGATAGATCCTATTGAGTGTGCTTTTGTACGTTTTTGTAGAGCCAAAACTTTTTAGCTCAAACATGAGAGATATAGCCAGTCAACCACCAAGCTTAGGTATTCTTTGACATGGCTTGACCCGTCATGTTCTTAAAACATGAAACAAATTGATCTGATTTAGTAACTACAAACAAATGGCCAATAAAATCCAAACCAAAAACTTCTATTAAAAAAATACAAAAACCTCTAGCGCCTTGGCTGTAACCACCTTTAACAGATTATAACTCCATCTTCTTTTCCTGTCTCTTATATACCAATTTCTTAACATAATTAATCAATAAAACAGAATAAAAAAACAATTAAACAGAATAATAAAACAATTACAATCAAGAAATTCGTTGACACTTATAAAAAACATTGCCAACTACATTCCTGGTTAAGCCCTTTGGGCACATAGCATCAAACTTTAAAGTCAACATTGTTTCTTTTCTTCTTAATAAATTTTTCACTTCATAACTTGTCATGAAAGTATTAATTTCCACCCTATCTAATAAAGAAGCTTGTAGCCCTGCCAGATTACCATTATGATAGTCATTAAAATGAACTGCAATGGGACTAATTTGCCTCTTCTTTTTTATGTCCCTAACATGTTCTTTCAACCGGCTAGAAAAGCACCTTTTACTTTCCCCCACATAAAAATTTTCACATGGACATTTTATGCCATATATAATTCCTTCAGTATTACAATTATATATACCACTAGTTTGAAATTTCCTACCACTGATTTTAGCAAGATCTCTCACTATATATTTTCAAATACTACATTTGCCACAAGCAAAAGTCCCCTTAATATTCACTTCCTTTATATTATTGAAGGCATTCTGAATTTTCCATGAACCAAAAAATCTTTTATACTTCTACCTCTTGTAAAAGAGAATCTATTTTTTTTATTTTGTAAAAAAATCCACATTCCTTCTTACTATATTCCAAAAATACTGATCTGATTTCCTACATAAACAAATAAAAACCTGGCAGACTAAGGAAAGGTATAGATCAACACAATAAAACCAATATTGAGGCTTGCAGACTAAAACAACAACGTTCTATGTTTATTAAACCAAAACAACACTTTTTTAAAGATGAAAGCACCTTCCGAGAGAATTTCTTTTTATTTAATAATACTGGATTAATATATGTGCATACATGTTTAAATATTTTTATTGTTACTTATTTTAGTGTTAAATAAGTTAGGAAATGGTATTTTTATGCATTGTCATGTGGTTTTAAGGGAATAATGAGTTCTGCCTTTAATGGGAAGGTTATTTTGTAACTTTCTGGGTCATATAATTTATGGGGGGGCGGGGGTTAAATACAAGTGTTTGAAATATTTTTATTATCTGATAAAGTCCTGTGTAAAAGGATGAAAGTGCTTATCCTTTATGGTATAATAAATGTAGTCCATTATTGTTTTGGTCTGCTGCAAGCCTCAATATTGATTTTATCGTGTTGATCTATACCTTTCCTCAGTCTGCCGGGTTATTTGTTTATATTAGTCTGATTTCTTTCATTTAGTGTAGTGATCTGATTTCCAAAAAGGTTTGCTTCGATGAAAGTAGAAGCATAACTGTCTGTGTACATCCAATAAACGGAACATGTATTCACCATTATTCAAAAAAAGTGGAAAAAAGACTCAAAGATTAATACTGGGAGTGAAGTCTGTGAAGCTACTTTAGGCAGAAAAGAGTGGCTGGTGTGTAAAGTACCCTGTCCTGGTGGAAAATAATGTAAAGAAGTTTGCAAAATACAGTTTGGAGCTCTGATACCCTTCTGGCTGAAATAAGGGTTTTCCAAGTCAGAAATGTTAGGTTCTCCATGGCAGCAAGTTCAAAAGGAGCTTGGGTCAATGCTTGTAGCAAGACAGTCAGGTCTCAAGGAGGAGTAGTATCCTTAAGTGGAGGTCTAAGAAGAAAAGTATCTCTGAGGAAGACTTTGCACAATCTGAGTTTAGTGTGATTCTCTCCCATATGGAAATTTGAGATTACTGCTAAATTAACATCGACAGGGGTGGGTAAGGGCTGCATTTTCTTTTCAGGGGAAGAAGCAACTCCTAATGCCAATGGGCAGAATGTAATTGGGACACAGAGGTAAAGGCATCTAGCAACTGGGCCTCTAGGTATGTCAAAGATTCAAATTAATTGGATATCCATGGCTTGGACAGCTTGGGCCTCTGTTCAGGGACTTTGTCACTGTAAAACCAAAGGCTGATGACCAGGTGGCCTGAACGTCTACTTTTGTATCCCAGGCTTTCCCTCTGATTAGGTTCATAGGAGGTTATTACATTAATATCTAGGGCCTTTACAAGCCTAGCCATGTAAAAACCTCTGTACCCTAATTGACCATAGTTAGATAGTTATTGTTAATGCACCGATTCTATGATCAGCAACAACTAGCCCTGTCCGTGAAGGACACAGGTGTCACCCCCGGAGTGAATTTATGGTCAACCATCAAGGTTGCTCTTAAATAGGGTCATTGAGGAGCTCTGCTTCACGTGAAGTGGCAGCTTATTCTAGAGGAGTGGTAATCTCTGGGAAATATATCCGTCTCCCCAACATGTTCTGTTAATGTCACAGACTAGGTTGAGATCCCTGGAGTGAGTGACTCTTGTCCCATTTGATTTGCAGATGTGCAGCATTTCATTACGGCAGAGTCAGAGACTGCTCTGTAGGTTAGGCACAGGTCGCCTCTCAGCAGCATGTATGATACGGAGTACAGTGACAGGGCTTTCAGTCTTTTCATGCAAGCCATGTTTTGGACACCCTGGATTTTCTTGGTTAGAAGCCAGTGAAAATGCTAAAGAACCAACCAGTTGAAGGAACAGGCAGATGACCGTGCTATTTTGCAACAAGAAAATACTGTGTAGCAAGTGCTGATGTTCAAGGGTGGAGGAGAAAGACCAGCCACTTGCTCCCTTTCTTCCTTCTTTTGGGCTGTCATTTCCCCACTCCTTTTTCTTGTCTCCCTACTTTACTATCACAACTTTATTATAAGCAAGCTAGTATCTTTCTTTACGATTATATTAAATCCTCAATCTGGGAAAAAAAAAAACTACTGTGCACTCCTTACCTTTTCATATCACCTATTCTATAAAATTCGATTTTCTTATTCCCAGAACACCTTCTGCAATACGTCATGTATTGTTCATGTATCCACAACCTGGCTTATCATTTTACTCTCTAAACTTGAAATTCACCTTCCCTTCCAAATTGTCAACATCTTTATCCGTATTTTTTTTTAACCCTCCAAAACCACCTTGCCCCCTATACAATTGTTACTTTCCTCTCATGCTGTCATTTATTTCCTCTATTTCTCTCATTGTTTGTGCTGCACTGACAGCACAGGCATACCTTCTAAAATAAGGTACAACCGACACCCAGTTTCCTTCCTCCCCTTACTCTATCTGTAATAATTCTATTTTTTTTTCCAACAAGCCCATCACATATTATTTGTACCATTTCCACAAGTTTAGCCAGTAAGCTAGTTGATATATGTCTCATTACATTGGTGTCAATTAAGACACTATTAACAGCCCTACTATGGTATTGTTTTATGGCAATCAAGGAGGAATACCGCAGTCAAACAATGGGGATAAAGTTAGAAAATGCATTATGAACTAACTTGCAGAGCATGACCACCTCTAAACTTTAAAGTTCTCAGCATGAGAAGAATTACATAATGGACACGGTCTTGTGTTTTCTGGACAAAGTTGCATTACAACAGGCAATGCCAAATTAAATATACATACATAGGCTATCTACAATGTGTGCAACAGTTTTTCAATCTTTTACCTACTGGGGAGAGTCATCTTTTCTAAATGATTATTACAATTACAGATCCATTTCTTCATTTCAATTCATGTCCTCTTCCTCAGATTTTTTTTCAGTTCTTTCACGATGCTATACACAGTATTTTCCATAATTTTACATTAAAATCCAGACTACTACTAACTGACAAACTGCTCAAAAAAGAAATATCTTAGCCATGAATTGTTCTCCATTACAACAGAGCAGGATAGTATCACATGGTGTGTTTTCATGGTCAGTAACTGTTTCACATATACAGAAGAACCAGGAAAATGTGTGTTGTCCATTTTCCTTCTTACTCAACTACTGGATGACTGATCTGACTCTACTGCATTTACTAGACCCTCAGATCCAACTCTCAAGCTTCTCCTTCTACCCATAATGCCACAGTCAACCTGCATACCTCAGATGGAGTTTACTGACTTAGAAGCCATAGGAAGAACTACCCTTAGGTTAAGACAAAAGTAAATTGTAGTGGTAGCATACTGGGACTCATACCTGGAATAACCATAAAGTCACTCTATGAGCTAATAGGAAGGGGGATGGAGGGTGGGGAGTTGGGGAAGAATGAAAATGGACAACACAGATGCATAGTTATGGTGAGTACATGACTTTAATATCTGATGTTGCTCTTTTCATTCATTCCTCAACTAGTGGGATAGAGTCCCCAGCTATGTAAACCTTGGGTGGCCCTCATGGAAAGATATACTGAAGTACTGCAGAACCAATGTCAGCCCTGCTCCTGGAAGTCAAACCCAAACTGTAATGACAAATAAAGTATGATTATTAAACCATGAAGCTGCTGCACAAATGTTGTCAATAGAAGTTCTAGACCAGAAAGCAGATGATGTTGCCATTGACCTGGTGGAGTGTGGAGTAGGAGGCCTGGGTAGGGACAGACCTCTCTGACTGACTGTAAACAAAGGAAATAGATTCAGTAAGCCATTTGATTAGACTAATTTCAGAAACTGATGAGCCCAATTTGTTTGGGAAGAAAGAGACAAATTGCTCTGACTTTCTGAAATATTTCATTCTATGGAGATAAAAATGGAGTTGTCTATGTTCATCCAAAAGATGAAGCATGTATTCTCCTTTGTTAGCAAAGCTTGGAAAGAAACCAGGCAAATTAATGGCTTGATTAATATTCGTTTCAGAGGCTACTTTAGGAAAAAAGGATGGATTGGTCGGCAAGGTAACGCTGTCTTTATGGAAGAGAAGATGGGTGGATTTGGAAGAGACAGCCTGGAGTTCAGAAACTTGTCTCGCAGACATAATGGTCAATAGAAAGGCAGCTTTCCAGGATAAACATTTCAAATCAGATTTAGCTGATGGTTTGAAGGGTTTCTGAGTTAACCCTTGCAGCACGACTGTCAAATCCCAGGGAGGGGTGGGGTCCTTCACTGGGGGCCTATGCAAAAGCGTACCCTTGAGAAAAGAGTTGCAAAATTTTGAAGAATCTAATGAGGAAGCATTTTTGCCAGAATATGGCTGCCTATTGCACTTTGATAGCACAGCAACTAGATCCTTCTTGAAAAATAAATGCTAAAAACTCTAGGACAGCAGTAGGAGCAATGAAGGGATCCAATTCTCTATGTAGAGCCCCAGCAAAACATCTTTTCCATTTACTTTTGCAGATCTTCCTCAAAGGCCTTGCGGGAAGACAGCAGTATCTGTCAGACTGGGGGGGAAAGCCTGTCAGTGGAATTGGAAAAACTTTGCTGTCAACGTGAGGCCTGGAATGTCTGGATGATCCATTCCTGCTGGATGAGAAGAGAAGGTCTGGGACTGGGGTTCAGTATCCATGGTGGATATAGAAGAAGAGATCAAAGGAAAGGGAACCACACTTAAGGCCAAAAGAAGGCAATGGGGATAACCATGCTCTTCAACCAAAGTGCCTTCTATAAGAATTTTGGAATTAGAGGTATCGGAGGATAAGCATAAAGGAGACTGAAGGGCCAAATATAGACTAGAGTATCTTTCAGTGACTCTCCTTGAGGAGGGATTAGGGAAAAAAGAACCTGCTGCTCTTGTGGGAAGATGCAAAGAGATTACAGCAAGTTTGAACCCACAGACAGAAAATCCTCTACACCACTGATTGACAGGCCACTTATTAGGCATTAGAATGGATCTTCTGAATTTGTCCGCAAGCAAGTTGAATTTCCCAGGTATGATTGCTGCCATAAGAAAGTGGTTGGAGGAGATTGTCCACTGCCTCACTCTCACTGCCTCTCAACAAAGAGGATAAGATTGGGTCCCACCCCCAGTTTGCTGATGTACCAAACCACAGACATGCTGTCGATCTGAAAAACAAATTTCCCAAGAGGAAGGGGGTCCTCAAAGGCCTGCAACTCTAGCAAGACTGCTCTCATCTCTAAAACACTGATGTGCGAATTGGTCTCTTCTGGGGACCACATGTCTTGGACCATCCATCCCAAAAAATATCCCCCTCACCTGAGTTGGGAAGTGTCCTTGGTTACCATGGCTACAGGGGGCAGAAGTACAAGACGGCAGCCTTGGGAAAATTTGACTGAATCCACCAGTGTAGATAGTGCTTGCATACTCGAGTGAGTCTGACCAGCAAGGACAAGGGAAGGTGAAGAATTGACCGCTATACAGCTACAGTCCATTGAAGAATGCACATATAAAAATGGGAGCTAGTAAAGTACAGTTGTGTAAAATATTACCATAACAGTAGATGTCCTTGCCTTCTGCTGCAGTATTCCTTACATATGAGATTCCCTGCCATGGAAGCTTGACGTCTGCCCAGCATAAAGTCTACTGTTACTGTCAGGTATGCCAAATGTCACCCGTACACTTCTCGTGTAGCGCAGGGCATAAAGGTGACATTCAGGCATACCATCAGAGCTGACTGCCCCAGTAAGAACACCAGTCCAAGGAAACCCAAGGGGTAACCCACACATCTAGGAAGGAAAAGGACTGGGGGGAAGGAGGGAGACAGTAAATACTGCAGCAGTGAATGTAAAGACATCTACTGTACTATGTCCTTACATTCACTGCTGCAGTACTCCTTAAGTATGGGAGTGCACCAAAGCTCAGGATGTAACTTGGGAGGAGGAAGGAGCAGTAGAACCCTCTAGGAAACCATGACGAATGGCCCTAGCAAAATCAGCCCTAGCTGCAGAAATACCATCCAACTTGTACTGCTTGGTAAAAGTATGCACAGAAATCCAAGCAGCTGCTTCAAGAACAGAATTAATGTCCAACCCCCTTAAAAAAAGCATCAGAAGAAGCCACAGCTCTAGTATAATGAGCATTTACAGAAGGAAGACTCTTGCTATGAAACATGTAACAAAAAGAAATAGCCTTTGAAATCCAAGGAAAACAGTTTGCTTGGATACAGCTAATCCTAAAGACCTAGAATGAAAAGAAATAAACAGCTAATCAGATTTTCTAATAGTCTTAGTCTTATCCAAATAAAATCTGAGTTGTCTATGCACGTCCAAAGTATGCAGTATCCTCTCACTATCAGACTGCGGAGAGGGGAAAAAGTTGGAAAATGAATAAACTGATTACTGACAACTCATTAACCACTTTAGGCATAAAAATAAAAGGATTAGTACACAAGGGCACCCTGTCCTTATGAAATGCCAAAAAAGGAAGACAAGCCATAAGGGCATGCAACTCAGACACCTATCTGGCAGAAATAAAAGCTAACAAAAGGACTGTCTTCCAAGAACAATGCTGCAAGGAAGCTGAAGCAGCATGCTCAAAGAGAGCCTGAGTCAACTTTTCCAAAACAAAAATTAAGATCCCAGGGAGGAGGAACAGGCTTCCTGGGAGGTCTAATGTGAAGGACACCTTTAAGGAATTGTTAGCCTCAAATCTAGAAGCTAAAGGAGGAGATAAAGGCAGAAAAGCAGAAATACTTGATAAGTGGGCCTTAATAGAATAGGCTAAAACAGCATTAAAGTAAATCACTCAAATAAGACAGAACCAAAGGAACATCCACAGTAAGTGGGTCCAGGTTATGAGAGTGACACCAAATAAAAACCTTTTTCCATTTGGATACATAGGATTTCCTAGTAGTAAGTTTCCTGGCCTCCTGCAGGACCTTTTAGCACATCCTCAGAAAAAAGTGTCTCTGAGAAAACAAAATTCTATCACCCACAGTTTCACTTGAAGTGTGGACAGCTGGGGGTGGATAATAGATCCCTTGTCTTGTACAAGCAGATCCACTTTGCGAGGTAACTTGTGATAATTTCCCATGGCTAGATGCAGAAGTAGAGGAAACCAGTGCTGTTGCGGCCAAATGGTAGTCATAAACAAGATTTTGGGAGCGTTCTGTTGAATCTTGAACAGGACTTTTGGAATGAGAGGAAGGGGAGGAAATGCATAAAGAAACATCCCCTTCCAAAAAGAAAACAAGAGAGAGGGCAACCACATTCCAAACCAGAGGATTGGGACTCTGGCACAAAACAGAGAAAGTTGCCTGTTCAGAGGGGAGGCAAACAGATCTACTTGAGGAGTATCCCATTGGTGGACAATGTCCAGAAACCCATCCCTGTGAAGCATCCATTCATGGGATTGAGTTAAGGACCTGCTCAGCAAGTCTGCCACAATGTTCTGATCTGTAGGGATATAAACTGCTTGAAGAGTTACTTGATAAATGACAGCAAGATCCCATACCAGAGGTGCCAACTGGAAAATAATATAAGATCTTGCTCCTCCCTGTTTGTTTATATACCCCATCACTGTGGTATTGTCTTTGAATAACTTGAGAGGCCCTGGAGAGAAAAAGAGGATAAAAAAGCCTGCATAAGAGCTCTCATCTCTTTGACAATCATGTGTTTCTTCTGCTGAAGGGGCAATCACACCCCCTGTACCTTTAGGGAGTCAAAAGCTGCTCCCCATCCCACCTCTGACGCATCTGTGAACAGTTCCTGAGAGGAAAGAGGGGGGATGAAAAGTAAGAAAAGGAAAGTACAGTTGGGTTGTTGTTGTTTGTCTTTCGGATTTTCCCAGTAAGGGGTCGCCACAGCAGAACTCTGGTCCGCTAATGATTGGCAGTAGATTTTTACGAAACGCCGAGGTGCCAGCTCAACGCCCAACCTTCAACGAAGGCACACCCATTTACGCACGCATGTCTTTCGAACGCTACCCATCCGCAGGGAGGACATGCAGACTCCACACAGAAGGCACTCCCAAGACCAGCAGAGAATCGAACGGGAGAACCTCTTGCTGTGACGTAACAACGCAACCGCCGTACCACCGCACTTACCATAAATGTAGATGTTCGAGTGTATTCATTGTTGCAGTCATCACGTTTGGGTTATCCCTGTCAGCGTAGCCCTCAGTCAGCCCAAATACCAGAGGCTTAGTATTTCTGAATGTCGGTTGCTGCCGCTCCAGGACTGACGACTGGTCTTCAGTGGTATAAAATCAGGCAGCCGACACCATTACATCAGTTTTTCTTGGCCTGTCAGGAGCCCCCAAACAGGGAGCTAGGTTATGGTGGAAGACCACCACCAGTAGAAAGTAAATACCAAAAAATCCTTGTAATTAGAGAGAGGGAGAGAGAGAGAGAAAAAAAACAAAGGGGATGGAGGGAGGGAAACCAGGACTGCAACAGTGAATACACCCGAACATCTACATTTATGGTAACTGCACACAACTGTACTATGTTCTTCATGTTTCACTGTTGCAGTCATCACATTTGGGTTGATTCCCAAAGGTGGAGGCAGTCAAGAAGACTGGCGCTGGCTAGGATGCCTTGCAAGACTGCGGTGACAAAGCCTGCCCTGGATTTGGAGAAGATAGGCAGGTGGTAATGCTTGGTGAAGGTAGGAACAGATGTCGATGTTGCAGCCTCCAGGATGTCCCTGGTGGGGACCCCCTCTGAGGAAAGCTGCAGAGGTGGAGGTTGCTCTGGTAGAATGTGTCCTGACCCCCTTGGGGGGAGGTTTCTCATGCTGTTTGTAGCAGAAATGCATGCAGTGTGCTATCCATTTGGAAATTGTTTGTTTGGATATGACCTTGCCCTCTGCTCCTGCAGTGAAGCTGAATAGCAATTTATCAGTGTTTCTAAAGGATTTAGTCCTGTCTAGGTAGAATTACAGCTGTCTGTACACATCTAGAAAGTGCAGCATCCTTTCCCCCTTGTTTTGTGGGTTAGGGGAAAAGGGTGGGCAAATGAATGTATTGGTTGAGAGCCACACTGGACACCACTTTTAGCATGAAGGATGGGTTAGTCCTGAGGGAGACCCTGTCAGCATGGAAAATGATGAAGGGCTCTACAGCCGTAATTGCTTGTAGCTCTGATACTCTTTCTAGCTGAAGTGATGGCCAGAAGCAAGGCTGTCTTATAAGAGAGAAATTTTAACTCTGCTGAAGCTGCAGGTTCCAAGGGGGGCAGAGTGAGCTTTTCAAACACAAAGATTAGGTCCCAAGCTGGGGTAGGAGCTCTTCTGGGTGGCCTCAAGTTGTTAGCCCCTCTTAGGAATGGTTTGATGAGAGGGTGTGAGAAAAGTGGTAGCTGAAATGAGCAGAGATGGCAGAGGCATGAATTTTAATAGAAGAAAAGGACAGACCCCTGTGCAATAGGTCTGCCAGGTAGTCCAGGATGAGAGGAAGGGAGGGCTGTGCTGTTCCGGCTCCCTTACCCTGGATCCAGCAGCAAAACCTTTTCCACTTGTCAGCATAAGACTTTCTAGTGCTGGGGCGTCTGGCCTCATGTATAACATCTAGAACTTGTTTGCTTAGACTGGCAGCTTGAGTAGATGTCAGGGAATAAGAGAGGCTGGCAGATCGAGGGTCCACAATTGGGGATGCATAAAATCTCCATTCCTCTGGGTCAGGAGTGTTGGGATCTGAGGTAGTGCCATGGTGACAGGCTGCGCAGCAGTGGGTACCAGTGCTGGCATTGGCAGTCGGGGGCAATTAGGATTGCTCTCGGTTTTAACTCCCTTATTTTGAGCAGTACCCTTGAAATGATTGGTAGCGGGGGAAATGCATAGGCTGAGAGTTTTACCCACTCGAAAGATAGAGCATCCACTTTCCAGGCCTTGCTGTGAGGTTCCCTGGTGCAGAATTTGCTGAGCTGATGACTGGAGTGGGAGGCAAAGAGGTCGACCTTTGGGGTGCCTCATTTCTGGGTTACAAGGGTGAAGGTTCTTGGGTCTAGCAGGTTTCTGCTTAAGTTGTCTACCAGAGAGTTTAGACAGCCTGGCAGGAATTGTGCTAACAGGTGTAGTTGCACGGCTGAGACAGTGTGCCAAAGGGTCATGGCGAGCCTGCATAGAGGATAAGAGTGAGTCCTTCCCTGCTTGTTGATATAACACATCACCATGGTGTTGTCTGTCTTGATCAGTAGAGACCCCGGGGAGAGTAGGGGTCTGAAAGCTGTCAGGGCGTGTTGAACAGCTAACATCTCTTTTTGATTGATGTGCAGATTTATTTGATTTGGGATCCATTGGCCCTGAATGCACCTGCCGTCCAGGTGTGCACCCCAGGGCACAGTCTGATGCGTCTGTGGTTAGGATCTGGGCTGCGTGAGGTTGTGAGAAGGGAAGTTCCTTGTTGTGGTAGCATGTTGTTGCCCAGCAAAGAAAATCTTTCCTTAGACAAGGTATCATTGGTATAAGAGTTTCCAGGTCTTGAGAGTGCTGACACCAAAGGCTTTTTAGGTACCACTGCAGTTTCCTCATATGCAGTCTAGCATATGGAATGAGTAGAATGCAAGAAGCCACAAAACTTAGAGCTTGCAGGATTTTCCTTGCGGATAACTGGGTCCTGGTGCTAGCTGAGAGAAGTAGGCTGTCAGGTAGGATTGTTTTTGTGGTGTAAGGAATGTCATCTGGGATGCTGTGTCCAGGCTTGCTCCCAGGAATACAATTTTTTGTGTGGGTACTAATTTGGATTTCTTTTCGTTGATAGTATACCCCAGGGAGGTGAGTAGGTCTTTTACAAAGGTCAAGGTGCTTTAGCAGCTTTTCCTATCTGCCTGAATCAGGCAGTTGTCTAAGTATCGGCAAATGTCAATATGTCTTTGTATGCAAAAAGCAATGACGGGAGCCAGACATTTTGTGAAAACTCTGGGAGCAGTGAATAAGCTAAAGGGAAGCACAGAGAACTGAAAGTGCAGTGATCCTGCCCTGAAACGGAGATATTTTCTGCATGATTCCCTTACTGGGATGTGTAGGTACGCCTCTTTTAGGTCTAGGGTGGCTAACCAAGCATCCTTGGAAAGCACAGGAAGAAGCTGCTGGAGGGTGAGCATTCTGAATTTTGGTATCATCAGAAAGGTGTTTAGAATGGATAGATCGAGGATGGGGTGCCATGGGCCCTCTTTTCTGGGTACCAAGAAGAGTTTGGAGTAGAAACCTTGGCCTACCTGTTCTGCAGGAACATGCTCTATTGCCCTCAGAGAAAGCAGGGAAAGGATTTGCTTTTTGTCCTCTGCCCACTGGTTTGGAGGAAGATCCGGGAATCCTTTTGGGGTTGGCAGAATATGGAAATAAAATTTGTATCCCTGGGACACTATGTTGAGGATCCAGCAGTCGTTGGTAATGGTGGCCCGTTGCTTGTGTGGAAGGACAGTTTTCCTCCTAGAGGCAAAAGCAGGTGGGCAGAGGGAGGGGGTGGAAGTGTAAAATCATTGAGTTCTTACCATATGGGGGTGGCTTTGCACTCCCTGGTTTTGAAGAGGAGGAACTCCATTGCTTAGATCTCTGCATTTCCTGGGGCTGTTGTCTGTGGGGCCTGCTTCCCCTGGTTCTGGGCTGAGCTGACTTGGAGGGGGCCAAGAAAAGACCAGTGCTTGGAGGGGCAATGCCTACTGAACCTCGGTGGCTGGACCTGTAAGAAGTCTTTAACTGTCTGCATAGATTTTGCTTTTTCTTCCTCTTCTGCCTTGGGCCAAATAAGTTGTCTTTGTGCAAGGGTACGTCCAATAATTTGGATTTGACATGGTCTGGCAAGGGCTGTTCCTTAAGCCAAGCATGCCTTCTAAGGACAGAACCAGTGACTGCTGCCCTGCAAGATGCTTCTAGGGTATCAAAACCACATTGTAAGGTGTGCTTATTTACTTGACTTGCAGAATGCATTAGCTCTTGTAACTTTATTTTCTGCACAAGCTGGGAAAGAAGATATTTTTTGTTTGAGGAGTTCCATGGTATGTTGTTGATATTTCAGCATACGAAACTGACAATTTAATGCTCTAATAGGAAGAGTAGCAGAGATGTATACTTTTTTACCTCATCTGTCTAAAGCTCGGGGAATCCCTATCTGAGGTGGTGGGATTCTTAGCTGAAGTTGCTTTGATTCCTTTAGGTCCTTGACAGATAACCTTGGGGTCAGCAGTTGGATTTTGAAAAGAAATTTGTGAGATTCAGGGACTCTATAGTACCTGCCTGGTTTCCTGAGAGCAGGAGGGAGGGTGTCAGGGGTCAGACTGGATTCCATAAAGACATCATCCACAACATCCAGGACTGGAGGGATGGCCAGAGGTCTGTGCTTTGGAAGATCTAAGAATTTGTGGAATCTCTTTTTTGACTGAGGACAGTTCTGACATTCCCATTGGAAATGCTCCCTTAAAGTATGTAGGTTTTCCCCAAAAGAAAAGTCCTCAGGTGGAGAGGCTGAAGGGATGGATTCCTCTGCATCAAACTCCTCATAAGCAGAAAGGGGTTGCATATCTTCATATTCAGATGCATCAGAGTAATCAGACTCCTGTTCAGATAAAACTACTGGAGACAAGTCTCTTTTTCTTTTGGAAGGGGTAGCCTGGCTTCCCCTGATAAGCATTATAAGGTCTTCCGCCATTTTAAGCATTCGAGACTGAGGCAAGGAAGCAGGTGTCTGAGCTTGAGTCGTCGGTTTTTTTGGGTGTGGTTTGTACCTGGGCCTTAGAACCTCGGTAGTTTTTGAAAGAACTGAAGAAATGAAAGAAGTCATCTGTCTGCGTCGAGTATTAGTAGTGCGAAGTACTTTCTCGGAAGTCGGTGTCTGCTCAGCAGCTCTGGACCCATCCAAGGTAGAGACATCTACAGGATCCTTAGTCGAACAAGAGTCTCGCGGCATACCGGACTCCGAAAGGGTCTCAGTAGCGGCCTGTGAATCCATAGAAGTGAGCATCAGGGGCTGTGAAAGCACCTCACTGAGGACCGGAGAGCTGACGACTAGCTTAACAGAAGCATTGTCGGCAGTTTTGGACCTGTGCGGTCTGTCTCTGTCTTTATCCTTACTTTTTTTGGAAGATCTGTTGTCACATGGCTTACCAAAGCCATGTCGGAATTAGAGGACTGAGAGCGAAAATATCTAGCTACAATATGGGCCTGACGTACAGTTCTGGTGTTAAACAAAGCACAAAAGCGACAGCAGGGGACGTCATGGTCTGGGCCTAAACAAGTGATGCAGTAAGAATGAAAGTCTTGGTGTGGTATTTGCTTTCCACAGGCGAGACAATTAACTTTTTCTGACATCAGTTAGAACAAGAAAAAAAGATCCCCAAAGGGGTACACTTAGCTTTAGAAGACTTCAACTTCAATTCGGAAATAAAAAACTCAGGTAGTGGCCAATCAGCACTCGTGCAAACTGCTTCTGCTTTGGGCTCCTCAACAAGAAGGACTGATGTAATGCAGTCGGCTGCCTGATTTTATACCACTGACGACCTGACTGATACAAAAATACTAAGCCTCTGGTATTCAAGGCTGACTGAGGGCTACCCTGGCAGGGATAACACAAATGTGATGACTACAACAGTGAAACACTAAGAGCATCAACAAAGTCTAGAGGATGTGCATGCTGAAGCCCCACTGACTTCAGAAACCACTGAAACATCCTCATGTGGAGTTTGGCCAGATGGAGCATTGGAATGGTGGATGCCATAAAACCCAGAGCTCTCAGAAATTTCCTGACTATAATGGAAACTAGAGGAAGAAGACTTTGAAAGGAGGAAAAAAGATGTACTTACCATAACATTCCATGTGAGTTGTTTATCTCGCCTTTATTCTCACTGATGGGTTCGGAGCCGATCCTCGGCTCCGACACGGCCGATAGCAAAGCTCAAGGTTTGCCAGTAGCTCGAGACCACGGCCCTTATCCCACAATGCACTGCTGGAATTACCTCAGATCTTGTTTGTTGCGAGTAACAGTATATACATATATAAATATATACAAACATATACATACCGTTTTATGTATTTCTACCAAGAACACTTCCCAAAGGGGAAGAAGAAATATTGAATAACCAGGAAGTCAGCCAGGAGGGGGAAGGAGGGAGGGACGTGAGAATACAGGTGAGATAAACAACTCACATGGAACGTTATGGTAAGTACATAACTTCTTTATGTGAAGTTGTTAAATTTCGCTGTTTATTCTCACTGATGGGTAGTGTCCCTAGCACCCTCAACCCTGGGTGGCTCATGGGAGTATGTTCTTCAGTACCACAGAACCAAAGGAAGACCTGTCCCTTGAAGCCTTATCTACTTTGTAATGTGTGATAAAGGTATGAGGCTTAGACCAAGTGACTGCAGCGCAAATATTGTCAAAGGGCAATTTAGCTTGAAAAGCAGAAGACGTAGAGACGGCTCTGGTAGAATGAGCCTTAGGTTTGTGTGTTAATGGCATGTTCGCATTTTCATAAACAAGGATATACAATCGGATAACCATTTAGATAAGGTGGTTTTAGCCACTGGATTGCCTTTTCTTGCTTCTGAGAAGGATACAAAAAGTTGGTCTGATTTTCTAATATCCTTAGTTCTGTCAAGATAAAATCTGAGCTGTCTGTGAACATCAAGTTTGTGCAGCATGTATTCCAATTTGCTAGAGTGGTTGGGAAAAAAAGACTGGCAGCTCAATGACCTGATTGATATTTGACTAAGAACAGACTTTAGGTAAAAATGAGGGGGTTGTTCTGAGAGATTCTCTATCAGCATGGAAAATCATGTAGGATGGTCTGATAGATAACGCTTGAAGTTCTGACACTCTGCGGGCAGAAGTAATGGCCACAAGAACTGTTTTCCAGAATAAAAATTTGAGATCACAAGAGGATGCTGATTCAAAGGGAGAAAGAATAATTTGAGACAGCATAAGGTTTAAATTCCAGGGAGAATAGGAAATTTTGATCGGAGGTCTCATATGAAGAACGCCTTTAAGAAAGGTCTTAAATGATTTATGGCCCATAACATTTGAGACACCAAACCCAAGGTGAAAATTTGAGATGGCAGCTAACTGAACTCGGACTGTAGCAGCTGCTGCCCCTTCCTTAAAAATTTTTGTCAAAAATTCTAAAATAGAAGATAGCGGAGCTCGGAAAGGGTCAATGTTCTGCGTGTTGGCCCAAATTGAGAACCTTTTCCATTTACTGCCATATAATTTCCTGGTAGATGGCTTGTGAGAAGACAAGAGAATTTGTCTTGAATCTTCTGAAATTGAATGAAGCCTGGCAATTAGGGGAAGTGGATTAGCCAAGCAGTCAGTTTCAGGGACTGCAGTGAAGGATGAAAGTCCCCTGACGGGTGCGTCAGAAGGTCCGGAACTGGGTCCAGGATCCATGGATCTTCCAACAGATGATGATGGAGAAATGGAAACCAAATCTGTCGAGGCCAGTAGGGGGCTATGAGTACAACAGTCCTTCCCAGCGATTTTGCTTTCTGTAAAACTTTGGGTATTAATGGAAAGGGTGGAAATGCATAAAGGAGACCCGGAGGCCAATCGTGTAAAAGTGCATCTCTCGGAGGATGATCGGGAGGTGGTATCAGGGCAAAGTAGCTTCTGCATTTTGAACTGATGTGGCTGGCAAAAAGGTCGCAGCAAGGCTGGCCCCATTTGCGGAAAATCAACTCCGCAACTCGTTGGTTGAGAGACCACTCGTGAGGGAGGAATATCGCCCTGCTTAGCTTTGTCTGCTATCACGCTGGATTTCCCCGGGATGTGTGTTGCTAACAGAAAATGCTGGGACAACACAGCCCATTGCCAGACCCTGAGGGCTTCTTGACAAAGGGGGTAAGACTTGGTTCCGCCTTGCTTGTTCAAGTACCAGACTACTGACATGTTGTCCGTCTGAATTGCAATAGTTCCTAGAGGGAGAGAGTCCTGAAAGTACTGCAACGCCAGAAGCACCGCTCTCAACTCTATAACATTGATGTGCAGATGTGATTCTTGATCTGTCCATGTGCCTTGGGCAGTCTTTCCCTGAAAATGCCCCCCCCCCCCCTATCAGGGAAGCGTCCGTGGTCACAGTGGCTACTGGGGGGGGGGGGGGGACAAAGGGTCTTCCGATTGTGACATGAAGAGACGTCAACCACCACCGAAGGTCTCTCCTGCAAGAATCCGTGATGAGAATCATGTGGTGCATCAGTAGTTTCTGGTAAGACCACTGAGCAAAGAGGAGCCATTGAAGAATTCGCATATGCATCCTTGTGAGTGGCATAGCCAGGATTGCTGCCATCAAACCTAGCACCTTCAATACCTCTGCTGCTGTAGCTTTGTTCGTTGACACCAGTGAGCTGACGTTTTGGCGGAGAAAAGAGACTCTTTCAACAGGGAGACACAGAGTGGTAGTTGAGGTATCAAACTCTGCTCCTATACAAACGGTATGCTGCGATGGCGATAAGGCAGACTTTTCGAAGTTGATTGTAATGCCTAATTGATGGCAGAGTGGCAGAGTGTATTGTGTTGCCTGAGTCAATTGATGCCTGGTGGCAGCGGTGAGGAGCCAGTCGTCTAGGTATGGAAACACCTGGAATCTTAGATGTCTCAGGTGAACCGTGACCACTGCCATGCATTTGGTGAACACTCTGGGGGCTGTAGTGAGACCAAAAGGCAGGGCTCAAAACTGGTAATGATTGGCTCCCAGCCGGAAGCACAGATGATCTCTGGAGCATCTGTTCATCTTTATGTGATAGTACGCGTCCTTGAGATCTATGGAGCACATCCAATCACTTTTCCCTAGGATGGGAAGAATGGACTGAAGCGTGACCATTTGGAACTTCTCTTTCTTTACAAACTGGCTGAGTCTGCTGAGGTCCAAGATAGGTCTCCAGTCCCCTGTTTTCTTTGGTACCAAAAAGAATCTGGAGTAAGTTCCGAATCCAACTTGGTCTGCTGGGACTGGTTGGATGACTCTTCTTTTCTAGCAATCTGTGGACCTCTACAATTGCTTGTTCCCTGAGATTGGGTGGAACATCTGGGATTCTCTTTACAGGAATGGGTGGGGAAAAGAACGGTATGAAATATCCTCTGGAAATGATGCTTTGTACCCAAGTATCTGATGTTATGTTTAGCCAGGCTTCTGGGTACAAAGACAAGTGACCCCCGACTGCCTCCAGAGCCGAACAGTCGGGCCCCCTTTCAGGGGCGCTGGTAGGGTTGACCGGAGAACTGACCCCTGTCACCCTGTTGCTGCGGACCCCCTCTGCCGCGGGGGAGGCGTATTCCATTATAACCCCTTCCTCTGCCTCTAGAGGGGGTTTCTCCACGTGTCCTGAAAGGCTCCCTGTGCTTTTCAGAACCACATTTTCCCTCCCCTAGGGCCCTTGGGGTAGGGCTGAGTAGGGGTCGAAAAACGGACTCCAACAGCAGGTAAGGTCTTGCCTTCCTGCTCACACCTGGTTAAAGTTTCCTTTACTTTGGGCCCAAACAGTGATGAGCCATTGAATGGGGTATTAATAAAGGAAGACTTAAAGGGTTCCGCAAAGGAACAGAGATGCATCCGGGCTTGTCTTCGAAGAGCAATGCCTGAACTAGTGCTCTACTTGAACCATCAGCTGCATAGGATATGAGACGCATGGACGAGTTTACCACTGAGTTTAGGGTAGCGAGCTGGGCGCTGACTTTGTCGGCCACCCCTGCAGCTACTGTACCCTGGAGAGCATCTCCTAGCTCTTTCAGGAGATCTCTCTGTAGTCTCGTAAAGTGGGTTAAGTAGTTCAGTGATCGCAGAGAAAAAGTCGCTGATCTAAACATGTGCTTCCCATATCTATCCATGACCGTAGAATCTCTGTTAGGGGTATGGATAGAGGTGGATGTCTCACATACTTTCTTTTTGGTGGCTGCATCTAACACCATGGCATCAACAGGCACTCCCTTTGTCAAACATGGCTTGTCCACTGGGGCAGAGATGAATTTATTGGGCTTACGAGGAACAGGTTCCATGGCCTCCGGTGACTCCCACACCTTACGAGAAATCAGTTCCATGAGCTCATCGTAAGGCGGAGACACCCAAGAAGTGGAAGGTTGAGACCCAAAAGCCTTCAAAAGCACGGACTCATCCTCAGTAGGGGTCTTGGACTGCCAATCGCACCTCTGACTAAGGATCTCTACTATCTCTGCAAAGGAGATATCCTCAGAGAGGGATCGAGGGGACCCTTCTGACTCATCTAAGTCAGTGTCAGATGTCAAAGACTCCTTTGGGGAGTCTAAGTGCCTCCTCTTGCACAGTCTCTTCCTGGGCACCTCCTCAGTGGGGGGATCTGGGGAGGTCTCAGAAGAGTAGGGGATGCCCTGTGGGGGTACTTGAGGCTCGGGGTCTCTACACTTAGAGGGACCGGTAGATGAAGAAGCAGACACAGGAGCTTGAGGGGAGAGGGAAGGCTGAACCGATGCTGACGCTGTCTTTGGAGACAAAACTCTCCTCATAGCATGGAAGGCACCATGGCTACGACGAGAAGGAGTGGACGGACCCAAGAGTACTGTCCGATCCTCCCGCACCAAAACCCTGGGCTCCGAGCACGAGGTAGGAGCCGAGCTCATCTGAGCCGAAGCCCTGAGAGGAAGAGTCAGCACCGACAAATTGGTTTGACTATCCTCCCCGGACCAGACGGGAGAGCGTCGGTTCCTACAGTCCTCGGTCGGTGCCAAGGACATCTGAGTAGATGGAGCTGATAACAATGGTGTGGGTATCGGCTCCAAGGGTTCGACAACTATCAGTTCAGTTTCCTTCAGCTCTGAGAGTCCAGTACGGCTCAGAGGAGGAGTAGACAAATCCGGTTCCATGGTCTTCGGCACTGACGAGCTGGTCGGGGCCGATAACAATTTGGCAAGTCCTGGTGCCTGTAAAAGCTTCTGCACCAGCCGATCCATGTCCAAATCTGAAAGGCTGACTGAGGACTTAGCTGAATGCACCGAAGGTGCTGACTGGAGCAGAGGGGAAGAAGGAACTTCACAGACCGGCTCCAAAACTGACAGCTGGCTCCGAATCAAAGGTGCACTTGGTTCCGAGGTCTGTGGAACCGATGACCCTCCTCCTGAAATTTTTGCCTTTTTTGTCACTTTGTCTGAAGATCTGGATTTTGAGGAGTTGGAGGACGAGCTAGTACCCTCATGGCTACTCAAAACCTCAGAAAAGGATTGCTGTAGCAATCCCCTATCTATTAGCTTCCTCCTTCTCTCCAAGAGGACTCTTGAAGAAAAGGAATGGCAAATGCTGCAAGTGTCTTGGAGGTGTTTAGCCCGCAGACAGTAGACACATTGAATGTGTCCGTCAGTGACGGACATTTTCTGCCCACAATCTGGGCATTTTCTGAATCCTGATTTTGGATGGGATTTCTCCTTTTCATCTGACATAGTAACAAACAGTAAACTGAAAAGAGTAAGCTAGAAAAGTCCTTACTCACTTATAAAGATCCACAAACTACTAAGCCCAAACCGGGCACTAACTATAACAATATAATTACAGATTACAAATATAGGGCTGAGAGGCCCACAGAGAAGAACCCTGACTATTAGAAAGACTAATAAGAGTAAATAGGGCTAAAGGCCCACACAAACCAAGAAGCCAACAGGGCACTAACTATTTAAACTGTTTAAAACTACATAAACTATAGATTATATTAATAAACAACCTGATATTAACACACAACTATTTTAGTAACAAAAAGTAAAGGTTTTCCCACAAATGGTCCGAGCTAGCTGGATCACCGAGATTTCTCTTGCCATGGCAAACTAGATCTGGGATAAGGGGCTTGGTCTCGAGCTACTGGCAAACCTTGAGCTTTGCTATCGGCCGTGTCGGAGCAGAGGATCAGCTCCGAACCCATCAGAGAGAATAAATGGCGAGATTTAACAACTTCACATTGAGAGTTAAGGCCTTTGGAGGAGGTAGGGATGCCAGCATAGGCACTGTTTGAATCCTGCAACTGAGAAAGACATGATCCTGAGAGGGAGTCAAAGAGGACTCTCTGAAATTAATTGTGAACCCTAGATTCTAAAGAAGGGAAATGGCAAAATGAAGATTTTGCAACAGAATCTCTGAAGAATAAGCCCGAATCAGCAGATCATCCAAGTAAGAAAATATCTGGATCCCTTTAAGTCTGCAAAAAGCAATCGCAGGAGCGAGGCACTTGGTGAATACCCTTGGGGCAGTAAAAAATTGGGGCAGTAGAAAGGTCAAAGGGCAAAGCAGAGAACTGAAAATGCCAGGAAGCAACAGAGAAACACAAAAACTTCCTGAAAAGATGATGGATCAAAATATGGAGATAAGCATCCTTGAGATCCAGACCCACCATACAGGCCTGGGGGGAGCAAGAGAGGAAACAGAGTCTGCAGGGCAATATGCGAAATGAGGACACCTTCAGAAAAGTGTTTAGATGAGCAAGGTCTAGAATTGGTCTCCAGGTACCCTCTTTTCTGGGCACTAGAAACATTCTTGAGTAAAACCCCTTCCCCTTTGTGACACAGCCAACTCTTTAATAGTACCCTGAGTCAAAAGATCTTGAAGAACCTCTGGGGGGAAAAAAGGGAATTGTACCAGAGGAGGACGAGGAATGCCCATAAAAAGGGGGATGGGATTTCCACACCATGAAGTACTCCTAGCGAATAATGGATAGAACCCAAAAATCTTGAGTAATCTGAAGCCAAACAGGAAAAGAAAGAGAAAGGCGAAGACAAACAGGAATGCGGCTGGGAAGAAACAGACAAGTCATACAGCACCTGGGCTATCAGGAAAGGAAGGCTTTTGAATCCCTGAAGTCTAAGTGGCCTTAGCAGCAGGAGCCCATTTGCCACTCTTTTTACCTTTAGGAGGAGAGCAAGATTGCCAGTGCTTATTGGGGTAGTTTCTCTGAAATTTAGGTACAAAAAACAAACACACGTTTAAGCTCTGTAAGGCCTTTCACTTTTCCTGAAGGGACTTAAACTAGCCAGTGCTTCTCCACACAAAATATTAATATCCAGAGGAGCATCCATCAGCTTAGCCTTAATATCATCAGGTAAAGGCTGAGTCCTAAGCCAAGAATACCTCCCTCATCACTGAACCACAAGAAGCATTGCCTAGACAGTGCATCTACTGCATCACAACTACACTTGACAGAATGATGAACTACCTGTAAAAAACTCCCTAACAAAGAAAGAGCAGAAGTTTTACCCTCGGAGTCAGGGAGATCAGAAATAAACTGACAAGCCTGAGAAAGGTGAACCAACATATACCTGGACATACGACTCTGATAATTAGTACCCCTAAAGGCCAGGGTATCTGAGGTACAAACCTTCTTACCTAACCTTTTCCATGGTTCTGCTGTCTTTATCAGAAGATAGTAACTTGGGCGAAGGAAGCAACTGAGAGAGCTTGTCAGAGGCTACAGACACCACACAGGGGGTCAGCAGCAGAACATTTGTATAAAAAATTACAATCCTCAGGCACCCTATAAAACATATCAGGCTTCTTGGGAGGGGGGGGAGGGCAAAGAATCAGGAGCTTTAGAGGCATTGGAAAAAGCATCCAGCAAAGCAGCCACAACAGGAGGAATACAAGAAGGTCTCTGAGATTCCAGCTGTAGCAACTCATAATAACTCTTATGGATGCCAGAAACCTGAGCACAATCCCATTTAAAAAATTTCATCATCCTAGAGATTGTGTCCCCAAAGGCAATTTCTTCAAAAGTAGTATCAGGACTCTTCTGACCCATAACCAAAAGGAGAAGGAATTTGGGTAAAATAAGGAATTCCTCATCAGAATCCAACTCCTCTTCCTCAGAAGAATCCTGTTCCCTGGGCCTTTTAACTGGAGTAGAGGACCAACGGGAAGCAGGAACAGAAACCCCCTGTGGATGATTTAATGCCATTAAAGCATTAAACAAACCTTGAGTAAACGCTTGCCACTCACTCTGTGGATCCCCAGGAGCTGGAGAAACATGCTTAGCTTTTTGCTTCTTTTTTAGAGGAACACCTGCCCTATAAAACTTAGATGTATATGATCCTGGATGGCATTCACTAATCATAGTAGGAGATTCCTCCCTAACTACAATCTGTGGAACACCCTTAGGCACCTAGGAAATAATCAACTGTGGTTCTCCTGAACATCTGAAATAAACACTTGCAAAGCCTCGTCAGATGTGCTGCATGCTGGCTCCTCACCACCATCCAACCCAGTCGAGGCAGAGAAATACAACAACAAAGCCAGGCGAGCCTACAGGTTCTCACCGATCTTGGGAGAAACACCTGGCAGAGGCAGGACAGTGGAAGACTCCAGTCTTAATATTTTCACCTTCTTCTTCCCTAACAGCTGACCCTTGGAGAGGGACCTTCCTTCCATTGCATCTTTAGCGAGAAGCATAAGGTGCTGGTTCTCAAAAAATAGACAGGGAAGAAAGCCTACTACGAAGGGTTTTCTGTACGAACGCTTGACAAATCGAACAGCATGTATGGTTGTCAGAAGCTCCTAGGCAAAAAAGGCACTTATCGTGGCAGTCTTAACAGGGAATTTGTGTCCCGCACTGGCATTTACCCTTCCTGGATGACATTAACACCTAATGGCAACAAAAAAGCCAAAAAACCAAAAAAAAAACCAAAACCCTAATGGGGGTACATGTATGCAAAAGCTCAGACTTCAGAAGATATAGGCGTTCACTGGAAAATGAAATGGCATTCAAACTTGCAGAAAACGGATGTAGGCGAAAAGACCAACAATTGGAAGAAGGGGTCGAACTGGTGGCAAAGTTCATAGGTAGGTGCTAGGCTATCTGCCCGAAGGCATTTATAAGCCTAGCCGGAATGTGTTGGCTTTCGCAGCCCCCTTAGATTAGTTCCCTGTGCCTCTGTCCAGCAGTGCCATTGAAGTGATCCCTGGGGTAAACTTTCTGTTTCCCATCCACTCATAAAGGTTCCTCTTGAAGAGGGTAGGCGAGGAGCTCTGACTAATGTAGAATGGAATCTTGTTCCAGAGCATGGGAAGTCTGTGGGACAGGAATCTATCCATCCAGCACGTCCTATTTATTGTTGTGGTGAGGTTTAGATCCCTGGAGTGTGTGGCTCGAGGGGATATGGTTTTCTTTAGGTGTAGCATGTCCATCAATTCTGGGTTGGACATGGCTTTGTATGTCAGGCAGAGATCACCTCTGAGTAGGCGGTATGCAACAAAGTACAGCTGGAGTTTCTTCAGTCGAGCTGCATAGGGCATCTGCTTGAGGCCAGTGATCCTCTTTGTGAGGACCTTCTGTGGTCTTTCCAGTTGTTGCAGGTGTCTTGTAAGGTACATCCCAAATGGGGCACTGTACTCTATGATGGGTCTGATGAGTGATGCGTAGAGGGGCCCAATGACCTCTTTCGATCTGGATGCAAACCCTTTTGTGATAAGGTGGGCCACACAGAAGGATTTTCTAACCACTCTGGCAATGTGATTATCAAAGGAGAGGTTACTATCTACTTGGGTCCCCAGATCCCTTATTACATCTTCCGTATTTAGGGGGCTACCACCTATGTGGTAGTTTGTGGGTACTTTGTTTATTCCAAAGGGGATGACTATGCACTTTTTAGCATTTAGCTTGAGACCATGGTTTTGACACCAGGTATCTATCTCAGTGAGAACCTTTTGGAGGATTTCTGTGTCAGCTGGAGAGTCAATTACAGCCCCTAGTTTGCAGTTGTCCGCGAACTTGGTGAGCCATAGTCCTCCTGTGCTTGCCTGTACCTCTGAGAAGTATATGCCAAACAGGAGGGGTCCTAGGACTGAGCCCTGTGGAACACCACTTGTAACCGGTTTAGAGTCAGACCTAGCTCCTGCAACTCTTACCATGTGGGTTCTGTCCGTGAGCCAGTTGGCAACCCATCTCGTGACGTAAGGGTTTATGTTCAGGCTGGTGAGCTTGTCTATAATACCTGAGTGGGGAATGGTGTTGAAAGCCTTTGTGAGGTCTAGGTAGGCTGTGTGTACCACCTTTCCCTCGTCTATAGCCTTGGTAACTGTCTCAAAGAAGTCCACCAGGTTTAGGAGGCATGATCTGCCCTTAAAGCCAAACTGGGTTGGGTCCAGTGTTTGGAGGTTTCCAATGTCTCTGTTAATGAGATCCATGATGATGCACTCCATAGCTTTGCAGACCAAGCTAGTCAGGCTTATAGAGCGATAGTTCCTGGGGTCCGTTGTGGCTCCACCTTTGTGGAGTGGAATAACCATTGCTGTGCGCCACTCTGTGGGCACGTAGCCTGTGGAGAGGCTGAGTTTAAACAGTGTGTTTATGTGAGGGGTTAGTTCATATTTGAGCTTGTGTAGGATGCAGCCTGGGACACCGTCTGGTCCCATTGATGCTGTGTTTTTGGCTTTGGAGAGGGCTGTTTTAATCAGAGTGTTTGTGATTTCAGGGGCACTACATTCTTCTGGTATAGTTACGGGCCCTTTTAGGGATGAGAGGGGGGTGAAGTTTGCACTAAACCTGTCTGCCAGGATGTTGGCTATATCGGTCGGTTCAGTGTATTTTGTGCCATTCTGCACTAACTTCGAGCAGATCTGAGAATTGCCACTTAGATTCTTGACATAGCTAAAGAATACCTTGTGGTTATCTTTGGAGCCCATGGCAATTTTTCATTTGAAGCTAGCCTTGGATGATTTTATGAGGGAACGTAGTTTCTTGCTGATACTGATCAGGGATGTCTTCCCTTCTTGGGATTTTACTCTTTTCTGTACTAGTTTCCTCCATCTATTGTATAGCTTGTTTATGGCAGGGGTCCACCAGACTGGTTTCCTTTTCTAGGAGGAGTGAGTCTTGGTTTTGTTTGGGATAGCACGATCCATGCATTCTTGTAGGTGCCCGTAGAATGCATTAGTAAAGGATTTTGCAGCTTGGACGAGGTTATCCTTTAGCATGGGGGCTTTGAAACTTCCCATCTCAGTCTGAAGTAACGTGAAGTTTGTTTTTGAAAAGTTTTTCATGGTGGTTTCTTTGACCGGGGGGTGGTGGCGGAATGTGGATATCCAGAGTGATTAATTTATGGTCAGATCTAACCAGTGAGGGGTTGACCTCCAGTGTGGAACACCGGTCGCCCATGTTGGTGATGACCAGGTCCAATATGTTGTCACCTCTGGTGGGGGTGTTAACCAGTTGATCCAGGGCATTTTATTTTATAAATTCTAGGAAATGTTGGGCCAGGGAGTTCGTACAGGAGTAGTTCTCCCAGTTAATGTCTGGATAATTGAAATCACCCAATATCAGGATGTTTGGTAGGACCTTTATGTTTCCAAGTGTTTCCAGGAATGCGGAGTGGGGGTCCTGGGACATGGTGGGTGATCTGTAGCAAGCTATAATTTGAATAGCAGTTTTGCATGTTGTTAGTTGCACATGGATGATCTCTGAAGCATCGTGCTGTGCCACTAACCTAGAGGTGTGGGTATCCTTGATGAATATGGATACTCCACCACCTTTTGTATTTCAGTCCGGGTTTTGTGGCCGAACTCTATGGTATGAGTTGTAGCCTGATAGTGCTGGGGTGCTCTCTGGAGCCTTAAACCAGGTTTCTGTTACTGCACATATATCGATTTTCTCCATACTGCGGAGTGCCTCGAGTGCGTGCATTTTGAGGTTTAGACTTCTGGCATTGAGCAGCATTACCCTCAGTTTTTCCTTACTTGTGCTATTTACGGTGGTGGGTTTGTCTTTTGAGCCTTGCCTAAAAAAGGCACTATGAGTTCTGAGGATGGTACACCTGAACGACTCCGTTATGCCCTATTCTACATGAGAAGTGTACAGATGACATTTGGCATACCTTAAAGCAACAGCAGGCTTTGGTATACTGGCCCGACATCAGGCTTCCACGGCAAGGAATCCTATACATAAGGAATACTGTGGCAGTGAATGCAAGACATCTACAGTTACAGCTGCTGCCACTGACCCTAAGGCCTGAAGAACAAGTCTGGCTGGGGGAGGAGGGTGCGAGATACTTTGCTCCACTTAACACCTGATGGTCCAAACTCAATGTGGAGGAGGAAAGGCTATATGACTGACTGTGTTCAACTGAACACCTATGAAGAACTCCAGGCTCTGAACAAGCTGAAGATATGGAGACTTCCATATGTTGACTGAGATGCCTAGAGATCAAAATAACTGGAGCAAGTAATCCCTGGACTTCTCTAGAAGATGCTTGATTGGGCAGTGAGGAGCCAGTCATCTAGGTATGGAAACACTGGGAATCCCAGCAGTCTCAAGTGAGCTGCTAACACTGCCATACATTTGGTAAACATCCTGGGGACAGTAGTGAGACCAAAGGGCAGGGCTCTGAACTGGCAGTGACTGGCCCCAGCCAAAAGTACAGAAATCTTCAGGATCACCTGCTCATCTTGATGTGATAGTATGCATGATAGTATGCATCCTGAAGATTGATGGAGAACATCCAAATGTCTGTGTAGAAACGGCAGAATGGACTGAACTGTGACCATTCAGTTCAGAACTTTGACTTCTTAGGTCCAGAACTGGCCTCTGGTCCCTCAGTTTTCTTTGGCACTAAAATGAATCTTGAGTAAGTTCCAAATCCTTTCTGGTCTGGTGGGACCTACTGGATGACTCCCTTGTCTAGCAGCTTTTGAATTTCTTGAGCTGCTGCCTCCCTCGGACTGGGTGGAATGTTGGGGATCCTTTTTTCTTTTGGTTGGGGGAACCTGGGAAAATGGCATGAAATAAACTCTGGATTTAGCACCCAAGAATTTTTCATTACTGATGCCCAGGTATCTTGGTGCAGAGACAAGCGCCACTCCGACTGCGTCCAGAGGTGGGCAGTAGGGCAACCTTTCAAGGAGCACTGAAAGGGTTTTATCCAAAAAGGAGTCTCAGAAACCCTGGTTTTGCAGGCCTTCCCTGCCATGAGGATGGTGTCTTCAATTAGAATTACCTACTCTGCCTCTGAGGGAGATATCCCTGCATGAATCTTGGAAAGGACCCAGGTACTTGCAGAACCACATTTTCTTACCTCCTCACCGAGTCCTGGAAAAGAATGGCTGAGTAGTAGAAAATCATATCCCTATCACAGACAAGGTCTTTCTATCCTGTTTGTTCTGGGAAATTGCTTTCTTAACAATAGTGTCAAAGACTATCCATCATATGTAGCACTGATAAATGAAGACTTGACAGGCTCTACAAAGTCGCCCAAGTGCATCCAAGCATGCTTCCTAACAGATATGCCTGAACCAGCTGCCCGTGAGGTACCCTCAGCAACATGGAAAAGTAGCCTCATGGATACATTAGAGATGGACAGAAGAGTGGCCAGTTGTGAAGACTTCTTGTAGCCCTCCACAGACATGGACTCAGAGGAATTTGGAAAGTTCTTTAGTCAAATCCTGTTGTAGCCTAGTGAAATGTGCCAAGTAATTCGAAAACCACATGGCAAAAGTCACAGTGGAAAAAAACGTGCTTCCCAAATCCGTCCAATGCCCTGGACTCTCTGTTTGGGGGATGAACAGAGGAGGTCTGCTCTGCCAGCTCCTCCTCCGTGGCTGTGGCCATGACCATAGCTTTAACAGGAACTTCCTTGCTCCAGTGTGGCCTGTCCTGGGGGAGGCAAGAAACTCAAGAGCGACAGGGAATGGGTTAGAGACTAGATTTATAAGCTCATCAGCCAGGGCAGTCACCCAAGACATACATGGGCTGGAACCAAAAGCTTCCAGGAACACTGACTATGTCTGGGAGTGGAATCAGAGGACCATCTACCTTTTTGCTTGAAAATTTTCTATGAGGTCTCTGAAGGAAATGTCATCCTGTGGAGATATGGAGGACCCATCCCCTTCTATTACAGGGGAGCCTCCTCAGTGAGATGGTCTGCATAAGTATCCAAAGAGAAGGGAAAGTCCTTCAGTGGGACTGTCAGGATGCTTGATGGGGCCAACTCTCCCTGTGTGGTAGGTCTGAGAGGACCAGAGCTTGGGTCCAAAGGAGGCAGGGCTGCAGGATCCGAACAGGAAAGAGTTGAATCTCTAGGTTGACAGAAGACCCTCTCATCCACTTTGAAAGCATAAGGACTGGGAGAAGACTTAGCTGGCTGGATTACAGTGGAAGCTCCAGATGCCACCATGCCCCCAACCCTGCTTGGACCCGTGCTTCGAAGAGGGAGTCAGATCTGAGCTGTCCAATGCCAAAACTCCAAAGGGCAGAGATGGCTCTGACAACCGGAGTGGAACCCAACCTCCCATACCCAGCAAAATGTTTTGGTTCTAAAACTCTTCCTGGTCTAAAGGAAATGGTGTACAACAACTCAAGGAAGCAGTTGGAGTTGAAGACTTAGCTGTCTTCAGATCCAATGCCAACACTCACGGGTTTCTTAGATCTGAAAGCTCCGAAATCACCGGTCAAATCAGAGGAGGAGAAATTACAACATGGGAAGCAGAAGGGAGGCTCACAGATCCAATGTGAGAAGGAGTCTGGATAACCACCATCTGAAGCTGAGCTCTGATGAATTTCATCATCCTATCCACTTTGGCTTCTGAAAGGCTCCTGAAGGAGGATCTGATGGAGGAAGTAGTAGATTGGGGCAGAGACGGTCTCCTTGGGAGTGTCTTGAAGGAAAGTAGAATGTAGCCGAGGAGAAACAGTCGCCACAGTGAACCCTGGAGACCAGGTCCTTGGTGACTTACCAAGAGAAGGTGTCTGATCTGAGGATGTCAGATCTGACTATTTTCACTTTGGATCCGAGGGGGTCGGATCCGATTTATTTTGAATTTTAGGAGGCGGCTCCGAAGAAGGAGTTGACTTAGGGGGAGCAGGTTGAAGACTGGTTTCTTGATTCTTTCACCTCCAAAGAGGCTTTGGATGTTTCTGCAGGGGTTTGAGTCCCTGGAGCAGAAGCGAGAGAAGAAGGTGGCAGCAAACCCTTTAGAACCAATTTGTTCAGATGGTTGCCAAGGGCCCTGGAACTGAAACCTGCTCAAATGGAGCAGTCCACATTAATGTGTGAAGCACCCAGGCAATAGACACACACTCTGTGTGCATCAGAATTAAGGATCTTGTGTCCACAGGAAGTGCATTTCTTAAAACCAGTGAATTTATCAGCCATGATGAAGAAAAGGTTTTTTTTAACTATCAACAATGGTAAACAGGTTGTCTTCTAAAGGACAAAAAGAAAGAAAAGTATCTGCAATGATACTGACGGCTACCTTAAGTAGAAGAAATAGGAGAGATATAAAGGAAGTTAATATTTAATCCTAACGGGTCTATATCACAATGTCGAACTAACAAAAGTTTGATCGTTGTAATATCGAACGCTAAAGTCTGAAATCCAACAAAACTGAAAACAGGGAACAGCGATTTTTTTCACAGGGAAAAAAAAAAAAAATGCTGTTCCATGACAAAAAAAAAAAGAAGAAGAAAAAAAACTTACCTTAAATTTAAACTAAAGTGGGGGGGGGGCTTCACCATCCACACCCCCAATGTGAGGGGCTATGCCCCCCACACCCCCCTACTTAAATATACCAACTTCAAGATCGCACCACAGTGGAGGAAATAGCAAAGCCCTGAAAACGGCCCACCAATTTTGTTCCCCTGGGGAAAAAGTCGATGTGCTGTGGCTTCTCTATTTTCAACTTTCGGACTTTAGGGTTCGATATTACAACATTCAAACTTGTTTTAGTTCGATGTTGTACTACAGACCCAATCCTAACATGATAAAAAACCTTGAGTAAATAGGTAAGGGAGGTAGCTGATGAGAAAAAAATAAGAAAAAATGAAGGAAACTGCACTCACTGAAAAAAGATATTATGCCTAAAAAGCTCTGCAAGAAGAATCCATATCTGTAGCAATATGGCAGCAAATGAGATCTGAGGTATTGTAAGTTGACCAGGGCATTATGGGTAAAGGGAGGAGCATGAGATTTGGATTTGAGATTCTAGTAAATGCGGCCAAATCGGATCGGATACCCAGTAGGTGAGGAATGAATGAAAAGGGCAACATCAGATTATGTACTACATTCAAGTTTGTTACATTATAATACCCCTGCTAGCTATTAAAGGCACCTATCTTAAAAGAGCCTTGGCAAACTTATAAGATACAAAACTAAAGCGTATTAATACCCTGATCACCTTACCTTTTCCATCAGTGTTAATCCGTTTGGTACAACTGTCCCACAATTTTCAAACTTTCTCCTATAGTTCCGCTCAACTATTCCCTGTATTACTGGGTAAATCTTTAATCCAGGTATTTCTCTTTTCCCTCTGATCATGGCAATCAAGTCTCTACCCGCAACTATAACGCTTAAATATTTTTTGGGATAGAAACAAAGGGCAGACTACATCATGCAGCATCCCCTCCATGTCTTCCACTAATAGCATACGATTGTCTATTTACCACTCCCTTCAAAAATACTCTTACATTCTGGTAGTTTTTCCATTACATTTGGGGGAAGTGTGCATCCCTGTTGGGACCCCTCTGCCTCTTACCCTTTCTACTAAAGCTCCATTTACTGAAATTCAGATTCTGGACCCATTGCAAAACAAGTTGCTCTCCTCCCCTAGAGTTTGTCAGAGCAGCTTTATATAAATCCATTAGGCCAAGCCCTCCTTCCCCTGACACTTTGTTTCCTCCCAGGCAACTATGCTTAGCAGCAGTCTTCAGTAATTAGTGATGATCTCCCTTTAACAAATCCCTACTTAGCCTCATCTACAGCCTTAGAAGCATTTCTTCCAATCTAGCCACTAACTTTCTAATAATTCTACATCAGCAACAAATAATGAAATTAGCCAAAAGCTGTCTAGGTCCTCAGGGTCTCCCCTCTTTCTTTTAAGCAATATGCTCATCTTTGTTTTTTTCCTATACTGTTTATTATACACGTTTCCAGAATGCCAATGACCCCCCCCCCAAGTTTCTATTAGTTCAAACCTGCAGAGATCCTCCATCTACCCATGCCATTTTATAAAAATCTATACGGAATCAATCCGTTCCTCCCACTTTCTCTGCTTTCATGTAGCTAACTGACAGAGAAGCCTCCCAAAACTATCTTTTTATGCAAGCTCTCCTGATCTGCTATCAGAAGATTCCTTTTCCATTCCCTAAAAAGAGCCCACCTACACTAATCCCACTGTACAAATTACTACAGAAAAACTCCTAACACTTCCCCAATTCCCTTACTCCTTATCAGTTAACATACTCCCTTGCCCTTTATAGTCTTAACTCAAACTTCATTGTTCTGCTCATCTTCCATATTAACAATTTTATTTCTGTCTCACATTTTGCCCATCAACCCACCTCTTTTCTCCATAATTATGTTTATATATGCAATCCTTCCAGATTTTTCTAATCATCCTTCAATTCCTAAATGCTCCACTACAGATTCTAATCACCTATTTGACTCATTCCCCCCATGAAGCCACTCAACTCCTGTGCCCCTGCCTTAATACTGCTCATCTAAAAGTCTTTCAAACATCTAAATCCCATAATTCTTCCCAGCATATTAACTTAATCTAATCTCAGTTCGTACTATCACTCCATCTGCCCCCATGTTCTGTTACAGTACACATTTGTTACCGTCTCCTTCATCCAAAATTACACTACTAATGCCTCGCCATCACTCACTCCAGTGACACCAATTATTGATCTTCATTCAGCCAACAGTATGCTGATAATGCCACTGCCTCTCTTCCTAAATATTTCTTCCTTCCACCCACCTTCTTCTCTATTCTACTCACACAATTTCTGTTGTCTGGCTTTGTGGTGCAGACAGAAGCAACCCTGATTGTGACACAGGCAAACAGGGTTTGATTAGCAGCCCTGGCACTATAGACAGAGAGGTTGAGGAGAGGTGAAGGGGTGCAGCCAGCTCTCTTCTCCCCAGTGGAGATGGGGGGTTGTGCACATTCAGGAAGCACTTGAGCAGAGAATGACTTCCCTAGTGGAGACCAAGAAAACTACCTGCCATTCTCAGAGGTTGGAGGGGTGGGGCTGCTTGCTGGCTGGCATACATCTCTTGTGAAAGTGAGGGACTTCCCAGCTCTGTCAAGCCATTGCAAATCCCACCTTAACAGAGGAAGCTAAACAAATGGGGCTGTACGACAAAAAAGAAAACAATATATATACACAACTGTTATACTACCATTCCAAACTATATTTTACCAAAAATCCCTGCCATTCATCCCCCCCCAATTAATGCTAACCCTCAACAGTATTCTTCTCCATAACTTTTAATTCCTGCAGTAACACGGAATCAATTTCTCCCTTGTCAATTTAGCTACCACCATTTCCCTTTTTGATAGAATTCTTAATCAGTCACACTACCACACTGCCACCAAAACTCTCCAACACCTCCAATCTTGAGACCACCCCTTGCACTCCTCTGCAGTGTCCTTGGGTAAGTCATTGCAGATGACCTACACCTATGTCTTTGTCTTGCTGACAAACAGTACTTGGCATCTCACACTTACAGCAATAATTGCTATGCTCCACTCAGCATCATGTATCTAACCTTAAATTTTTAACCAAGACAACCAATGTCACTCCCCAGATCTCCTTCTCATCTTAGCCCTACCCTAACTACCCGACTATAACCCACTTCTATTGTACTCAACCTTCTTACTCAGCCTCTTAAAGCACTAATCATAACTGACTAACAAAACTTCCAACTACTTCCTCATTGCCTTCCTCCTTTGTCAAACTTTGACAGTTACCATGATAGTCTACATTATGAATATTTCCAGTGCTCCTTCCCAAATCTCCAGTCAACCCAGTTTATCAACTAACATCCTTTCTTTTTAACCAGCTTTCTTACCTAGCTAAAGCCCCTATGCCATACTCCAACTCTGCAAATATCACTTGCTTACAAAATCAACACCACCACTGACATTAAAGAGGGCTCAATCTACCACGCTCCTTCTAAAGGTTATCACCAGACAAACTCACACACTAACTGCAACATCAGCAAAAAAACCCTTAATATGTCACGATTTCCTGCTGATAACGCTATCAGAAAGTACATCTTTCCCATGTGCAAAAATCATAAAAAACATACTCCTCCTTTTCCAAGACCTACTATTTCCAGTTTCAGTGCGTTGCAGATGACCGCACCAAAAAAAAAAAAAAAAAAAAAAAAAAAAAAAAAAAAACGCAAGCACTCTGCAAATGAACTCCAAGACTTCCACCACCATCCCCCACCCAGCTCAATTTCATTATTTCATTGCTGTACCCACAAACTGCAATCCCTACACCGAACTAAAATAATATTTAAAAGCAAGTTAGGCATTTCCCTGTTCTCTTTCGGGACACTGGAGCCATATAACATTGGCACCCTCTGGTGATGGCAACAATCAAGCTCCTCACACAAGCCCTGCCTGCTGGGTATCCTTCAATTCAAGTAAGTCAACATATATAGTACAGAAAAAAAAAAAAAAACTTTTCCTGAATTCAAAAGTCAGCACAAGGAACATTATCTCATCCTTGCAGGCTCCACACTCAAGACAATTTGGAATGGGAAGGTGGGAGTATTATTCCAGCTTCCAGACAGAGACCAGAGAAATCTAATGTTCTGATAAGTACAGAGCTTACATATTTCTTGGGTCATGTCCTGACACTTGAACCACAGGAAAGAATCCCTAGCTAGCATGACAGGTCTAAGACAGCAAACCCTTGAGTAGGGCTATCTCAAAAGATGTTACGTTTCCAAATAGGGAATTAAGGTTACAATGCATAGCAAAGGTATGTAGGGAAACCAAGCAGCAGTCACTGCAATCTCATCTATGGACAGATTATGCAGGAAACTGTTGGACGTAGCTCAAGTCCTAAATGAATGTGCTCTATGAAGAAAGTACAGTTGTGTACACTTCCCATAAATGTAGATGTTCGAGTGTATTCACTGTTGCAGTCATCACCTGTGGGATTATCCCTGCTGTGGTACCCCTCGGCCGGCCTGAATACCAGAGTCAATGTTTTTCTGCATCAGCTGCTGTCGCCTGTAGTCTGACGTCAGGTCGTCAGTGCTATAAAGCAAGGCAGCCGATGCCATTACATCAGTTTTTCTTGCCCTAACCCGTCAGAAGTCCAAGGAAATATGGTACAGTGAAGCTTATGTCACCCTAAGGAAAGAGGATATAAGAGGAATCTTGACCAATGGATGGGAGATCGCAGATATACCCCAGGGATTACTTCAGTGTCACTGCTTGACAGAGGCACAGAAAAATGATAGGCATAGTTTTTATTCAAACTAAAGGGGTGGCGAAAGCCACATAACTATGGGCTAGGCTTATAAATGCCCTTGGGCAGATAGCCTAGTATGAACCTATGAACCTAAGGGGGAAGAAGGGAGGGAAACCAGTACTGCAACAGTGAATACACTCGAACATCTACATTTATGGTAAGTGTACACAACTGTACTATGTTCTTCATGTTTCACTGTTGTAGTCATTGCCTGTGGGAGGATTCCAAAGCTGAGCATAGGGGTGGAAGAATCAGTTAGAGACCTAAGCATGGGTCAGCAAGCCCAGCAGAACTGCAGAGGCAAACCTTGCCCTAGCCTTAGAGAAAAGAGGTAGGTGGTAATGCTTTGTAAAGGTAGTGACAGAGATCCAGCTGGCAGCTTCCAACATGTCCCTGGTGGGAACTCCTCTAAGGAATGCTGTGGAAGTGGAGGCTGCCCTAGTTGAATGGGTATGAATAGATGTAGGGGGAGGTTTCCCATGTTGTCTGTAGTAAAACTGGATACAGTGCGATATCCGTTTGGAAATGGGCTTCCCCTCTGCCCCTGGGGCAAAGCTGATAAGAAGCTGGTCTGTTTTTCTGAAGGGTTTAGTATGGTCCAGGTAGCATCTGAGATGCCTGTGCACATCTAGTGAGTGCAGAATTCTTTCCCCCTTGTTTTTAGGATTAGGAAAGAAGGTGGGTAGATGTATGGCCTGGTTGAGGGTCACATCAGATATCACCTTCGGTATAAAGGAAGGGTTAGTCCTCAAGGAGACCCTGTCTGCATGAAAAAAGATGGAGGGCTCAACGGCCATGAGTGCCTGAAGTTCTGAAACCCTTCTGACTGAGGTGATAACTAGTAGGAAAGCAGTCTTCCAGGAGCGGTACCTCAATTCTGCTGAAGCAGCACGTTCGAATGGTGGTAAGGTTAGTTTTTTTAAAACATAATTCAGGTGCCAGGCTGGTGGGTGGCCTTCTGGGAGGTCTGATATTAGAAGCCCTTCTGAGGAATTGTTTAATCAAAGGATGTGAGAACAGGGGCTGATCTGTACCGAAATGAGCTGAAATGGCTGAGGCATGGATTTTAACAGAAGAGAAGGAGAGGCCACTATTGAGTAACTCGGCTAGGTAGTCCAGGATAAGAGGGATGAAAGGTTGTGAGGTACTGCCTCCTTCTTGACTGGCTCCAGGAGCAGAATCTTTTCCATTTCCCTGAATAAGATTTTCTGGTGCTGGGCCTTCTGGCCTCTGTGATAATGTCTAGGAACTGTTTACTTAACAGGGGCCCCTAGTTTGCTATTAAAGTATTTGCCATGCTGACAGTTTGAAAGTCTGCAAGTCTGGGTGCAGCATCCCCCCCACAACCTGGGTCAAGAGGTCTGAGATCAGGGGAAGCTGCCTGGTAGGCTGTAATGTCAGGCTGCACAGTAAGGGGTACCAATGCTGTCTGGGCCAATCTGGAGCAATGAGGATGGCCTTTGGTCTCTCCTCTCTTATTTTGATCAGTACCCTGGGAATAAGAGGCAGAGAAGGGAATGCGTATACAAAGAGGGAGTTCCAGGAGAAGGTCAAGGCATCCATCTTCCACCAGAGGTTCATGGCTAGCCTGCACAGAGGGTAAGATTGGGTCCCTCCCTGTTTGTTGATATACCACATTACTGTGGGGGTGTTATCTGTTTTGATAACGAGAACCCCTGGCCTGAGATGGGGTTTGAAAGATGTCAGAGCCTTTTGTACTGCCATCATTTCCTTCTGATTTATGTCTAAGGGAAGGTGCTGGGCATCCCAAAGACCTTGGCTGCACCTGCCTGCTAGGTGAGCACCCCAAGCAATGTCTGAGGCGTCGGTGGTGATGGTCTGCCCGGTAGGATGGTCTGCCCACCAGAGAAACTCGGCCCCTAAACAGGGGATCAGAGGCAGAGAGGTCTCTAGAGGCCGAGAGTGTTGACACCAAGGGTTCTTTAGATACCACTGAAGATTCCTCATGTGAAGCCTAGCCAGAGGAATTAGAAGGATGTAAGATGCCATGTACCCCAAGGCTTGCAGGAAAGTACAGTTGTGTACACTTACCATAAATGTAGCTGTTCGAGTGTATTCACTGTTGCTGTCATCACACTTGGGTTATCTGCTTGCAAGTAGCCCCCAGTCGGCCCGAATACCAGAGACTTAGTATTTCTGAGTTGGATGCTGTCGCTTCAGGACTGACGTCAGGTAGTCAGGGCTATAAAAACAGGCAGCCGATGCCATTACATCAGTTTTTCTTGCCCCAACTGTCAGGAGCCCCGCAAATAGGGAGCCAGGTTACGGTGGGTAAAACACCACCAGTAAAAAGTAAATACCAATACCCCAGAAAGGGTGAGTAATAGCCATAGAGAGGAGAGATAGAGAAAAAATGGGGCTGGAGGGAGGGAAACCAGGACTGCAACAGTGAATACACTCGAACATCTACATTTATGTATACACAACTGTACTATGCACTTCCTGTTTCACTGTTACAGTCATCACACTTAGGTGGATTCCCAAAGCTGAACAAGGGTGGAGACAGTCAAGAAGGGTTAGGGCTGCCTAATATGCCTTGCAGGACTGCTGTAGCAAAACCCGTCCTAGATTTGGAGAAGATAGGCAGGTGGTAATGCTTAGTAAAGGTGTGTACAGAACTCCAAGTAGTAGCTTCCAGGACGTCCCTAGTAGGGACTCCCCTGAGAAATGCTGTAGAGGTAGATGTTGCCCTAGTGGAAGAGTCTATATTATCTTGTCGAAAGATGACAATATCGAACGGCAAAAACATCGCAAATGCCATACATCTAAACTGTTCTTGTGGGGGGCTGTGCCCCCCCACCCCCCGTTAATTATATGCACCAACTCCGAGATCGCACTACAGTGAGGAAAGAGCAAATTTTCTCATCCCCAATGTACCATGATCCCTCAACAACACTTTTGATGTATGGCATTTACGACATTATTGCCATTCGATATTTTCAACATGCGATAATGTGAAGGAGACCCTAGTGGAATGTGCTCTGACCCCCTGCGGGGTTGGTTTCCCATGGTGCTTGTAGCAGAAAAGGATGCAGTGTGCTATCCATTTGGAAATAGTTTGTTTTGTAATGGCCTTGCCCTCTGCCCCTGTTGCAAAGCTGACTAGTAACTGGTCAGACTTTCTGAAGGGCTTGGTCCTATCAAGGAGTGCAGGATCCTTTCCCCTTTATTTTGAGGATTAGGGAAGACGTTTGGCAAATGGTTGGATTGGTTGAGAGCCACACTAGACACCACTTTTGGCATAAAGGAAGAGTTAGTTCTGAGGGACACCCTGTCAGCATGGAAAATAATAAAGGGTTCCAAACACAGCCATTAATGCGTGTAGCTCAAACACTCTTCTAGCTGAAGTACTGGCTAGAAGCAAGGCTGTTTTCCAAGAGAGGACTTTTATGCAGCAGGTTCAAAGGGGAGAAGCGTGAGCTTTTTCAGTACATAATTTGCTTGACGTATTTTGTTAAATTATTATATGTTAAAACATATCTTATAATGTTTTGTGACATATTACACTCATATTCTTGATATGCCTCATCACTGAAAAACGGCCTCGCATAATTACCTCTTTTATTTAATATATCTTCATTTCTTCAACCTGTGCCCTCCTATAACCTCTATTATAAAAATCATTACAAGTTAATTCCATCTGCTGTTTGCATTTTTTAAAGTCTGTATTGAGTCTGTATTGAGCCTGCTGATACGCAACAACTGACTCTTCACTATCCCACGAAATACGTGGCTTGCATGCATGGTATTTGCATGTGTGTATCTATTAACCTGTATTTTCTTTTGGAATACTGAAGTTTCCAGTGTATCATCATTTTTGTGTATTATCACATCCAAAAAAGTCATTTTAGTATTGGATGAGCACATAGTAAATTTTAAAAAGCGGTGGTATTATTTAAATATATAAGATATGTTTTAACATATAATAATTTAACAAAATACGTCAAGCAAATAATTGAGAAAAATTGGCATATACTTATGGCTCAACCTGAATTAAGTAAACTTTTGGGAACTACTCCAAGATTTGCACACACGAATATGCAGAATTTAAAGAGAAGGTTATGTTATAAGGACTTTGCAAATAATTTAATACCATCAGTTATGGCAAATAAAATGGGTACGGTTCCTTGTTATTCTTGTAGTTGCTGCAATGACATTTGTAGTGAGAAAATGTTTATACATCCACAAAGTAAAATTAGGTTTGACATACGTTGTCAAGCAACATGTAAAACTGTTTCTGTTGTATATTTGGCTACCTGTACACAATGTTCTGGATTCTATGTTGGTAAATGTTCACGATCTCTGAAAGAAAGAATTACAGAACATAAATCAGAAATGAGAAGGCATATTTTCACGAATGCCTTAGCACAACATAGGAGTGATGAGAATGAAAAGCACAACTTTAAGTTTAAAGTCTTACAAATAATAGAAGCTAAAGATTAGGCGATATTATTAATAAACTGGATATCGCTCAATATAAGTGGATTGTTAGGCTAAATGCTGATAAAAAACCTGGGTTAAATAATATGGTTACTATCAAGCCAATGTTGGAATTTAGGCAAAAACAGTATCATTAAGTGTTTTATTTATACTGTTTTATACATAAATGCTTCAGTGATAGGCCATAATTAGTCTGTTTTATATGCTGTATTAGCGTCATGTTTTATAATGCTGTTTTATAGTAGATTTTAAACATCTATTTAATAGAAGTATAATTATGTTTTAAATATAGTAGTATGACTTTAACAACTTGATTGATTTTTTATGTATTGTTTTCTCATAGGTTGGCTGTGTCATGTGGTGTTTTGTCTGCTTTGACTATATAATGTGAATACTTTTAATTCAAAATGTATTAAGTAACACTGAGGAAAGGACACTCCCGAAAGCTTTGTTTTCTGTTTTAGAAATAAAGTGAGTTTTCTATCTCATTTCGTTTTTGGATGTTACATTGGCTCTGAATAGAGGAGAAGAATAAAACCGTGGATGGAATATATATTTCTTATACAATGTTGAGGACCCACTGGTCCTGAGTGATGGACATCCAGTTTTTTTGCATGAAGAGCAAATTTTCCTCCTAGGGGCATAAGCAATTGGACAGGGCTCGGGAGAGGAGTAAAGAAGTCATTGTGAGCTTTTTCCATAAGAAGGTGGCTTACCACTCCCTACTTTAGGGGTGGGGGACTCCACTGCTTAGATCTCTGCATAGCCTGAGAATGTAGTCTTGGTGGATTATTTCCCCTGGGTCTGGTTTGAGAAGGCCTGGAGGGGGCTGGAAAGGACCAGTGTTTGGAAGGGCAATGCCTACTGAATCTAGGGGGTTGCACTTGTAAGAATTATTTAACAGTCTGCATGAACTTAGCATTTTCTTCCATCTTTTTAAGAACCTCTTCTACTTTGGTGCCAAACAAATGGTCCTTATTCAAAGAAGCGTCCAGTAATTTTGATATGAAATAGTCTGGCAAGGTTTGCTCCTTCAGCCAAGCATGTCTTCTCAGTACACAGCCAATGACTGCTGCCCGGCAAGATGCTTCTAGGGCGTCAAAAAGTACAGTTGTGTACCTACCATAAATGTAGATGTTCGAGAGTATTCACTGTTGCAGTCATTACTCTTGGGTTATCCTGCTGGCATGCTACCCGCAGTCGGCCTGAATTCCAAAGTCCTGGTCCGGCGTCGGTTGCTGTCACCTCTACCCTGATGTCAGTGCTCTAGGGGTATAAAAGTTGCAGCCGACGCCATTTTCTTCAGTTTGTCTTGCCCCAGATGTCAGGTGCCCCCCCAAAAGGGTAGGCTAAATATATTATGCCAATAAACATACATGCAGTACAGAAACATTTCCTTTATCTACAAGCAAATACACCACATAGGTTGTATAGAATAGAGAAGTACAGATAAACCCCAGCAAAAGAAAGGGGGACGGTGGGAGGGTAACCTGGACTGCAACAGTGAATACACTCGAACATCGACATTTATGGTAGGTACACAACTGTACTATGTTCATCGTGTTTCACTGTTGCAGTCATTACTCTTGGGTTGAATCCCAAAGCTGAGGATGGGTGGCTGGGCTATATAGGATTAGGAGAGGCTATGAGGCCTTGCAGAACTGCAGTGGCAAAGCCTGCTCTGGATTTAGAGTAAAGAGGTAAGTGGTAATGCTTTGTAAAAGTGTGCACTGAACTCCAAGTTGCAGCCTCTAAGATGTCTTTGGTCGGTACTCCTCTGAGGAAGGCTGCTGAAGTGGCTGCTGCTCTGGTAGAATGAAGCCCAATGCCCTTAGGCACTGATTTGCCCATGCTGAGAACAGCAGAAATGGATGCAATGGCCTATCCATTTAGAAATAGTCTGTTTTGAGATAGCCTTTCCTTGTGATCCTGTAGCATATGACACTAAAAGTTGCTCTGTCTTTCTGAAGGCTTTAGTTCTGTCCAAGTAGAAGCGTAGCTGCCTGTGTATGTCCAAAGAATGCAGAATTTTCTCACCCTTGTTCTGTGGGTTTGGATAAAAGGTAGGCAAGTGAATGGTTTGGTTGAGGGCCACACTGGACACCACCTTAGGCATAAATGTTGGGTTTGTCCTCAGAGAAACCCTGTCTGGATGAAAAATGTTAAAAGGTTCCACAGCCATGAGTGCTTGTAACTCCGAGACTCATCTTGCAGAGGTTATTGCTAGGAGCAGAGCTGTTTTCCAGGATAAGAATTTTATATCAGCTGTTGTGTCTGGCTCAAAAGGAGGCAGTGTGAGTTTTTTCCAAGACATAACTGAGGTCCCATGCCGGAATTGGTGTTCTCCTTGGAGGCCTGATATTTTTGGCCCCTCTGAGGTACTGCCTTATTAAAAGATGAGGAAAGATAGGTGGTTCCGTATTGTAATGGGCTGAAATGGCAGAGGCATGAATCTTAATTGATGAAAAGGAAAGGCCTTTGTCCAGCATATCAGTTAGGTATTGTAAAATCTGAGGGATATTTGGTACATACGTGTCAATGCCTTGTTCCTGGTTCCAAGCACAGAATCTCTTCCATTTTTCTGCAAAAGATTTTCTGGTACTGGGCCTCCTGGCCTCCAAGATAACATCCATAACAGCTTTTGAAAGAGGAGTGTTCTGAATGGCTACATTATCCGCCACGCAGCCAGATTTAAGGTCCTGAGTTGGCTTGCGCAAGATCTGATTGTTTTGTTGGGTCAGCAAGTGAGAAGTTTGAGGCAATATCCATGCTGGACCTTGAGACAAGCTCTTTAGGATTGGATACCAGTGCTGGCGTGGCCAGTCTGGTGCAATCAGTATCATTTTTGGCTTCTCCTGTCTGATCTTTAGGAGTACCCTGGGAAGGAGAGGCAGTGGAGGAAAGGCATATACTGTTAGGTTTTTCCAGCTGAAGGATAGGGCGTCCACTCTCCATGCTTGCTTGTGATAAATCCTTGTTCAAAATCTCTGTAACTGGCAGTTGTGAGGGGAGGCAAATAGATCTATGTCTGGGCATCCCCATTTCCTGGGCATTCTGAACAGCTAGCATCTCTTTTTGAATGATATGAAGATGCATCTGGCTTGCAGGCCATGTGCCCTGAATATATTTTCCTGCCATATGGGCCCCCCAGGCATAATCTGATGCATCCGTTGTCAGTGTCTGTCTGGCTGTGGATAAAGTGAATGGCAGACCCTTGTTGTGGTGACAGGCCTGTGCCCACCATCGAAACTCCTGTTGCAGGCAGGGAATAAGGGTAATTACTGTCTCCAGGCTGTGGCAATGCTGAGTCCAAACACTTTTTAGATACCACTGTAGTTTCCTCACATGCAGTCTGGCATATGGAATTAGTTGAATGCAGGATGCCATGAAGCCCAAGGCCTGCAGGATTTTCCTTGCAGATAACTGGGTCTTTGTTGCCAACTTTTTGAAGTAAGAAGTCAGTTCCTTTGTTTGTCTGGCGTGAGATAAGCCATCTGGGAAGTTGTATTTAAGCTTGCACCCAGGAATATTATCTCTTGAGAGGGTACTAGTTTTGATTTATTTTCGTTTACTGTGTACCCTAGGCAAATTAGTAATCTTTTTACAAACGCCAGATGCTTTAGAAGAATGTCTTTGTTCTCTGCTTGAATAAGGCAGTTGTCCAAGTAGGGATATATTTGAATTCCTCTTTGTCTGCAAAACACAATTATTGGTGCCAGGCATTTTGTGAAGACCCTGGGCACAGTAGATAAGCCAAAGGGCAGTGCAGAGAATTGGTAGTGCATTGAGCCAGCTATGAATCTGAGGTATCTTCTGCAAGATTGTCTGATTGGGACATGCAGGTATGCCTCTTTTAAGTCCAAAGTTACGAGCTAAGCCTTCTTGCCCAACATGGGCAGTAGCTGCTGTAGAGTCAACATCTTGAATTTTGGAACCTCTAGAAACGTGTTTAGTATAGACAGGTCCAGTATTGGTCTCCAGGTTTTGTCCTTTCTGGCCACCAAGAAAAGTCTTGAGTAAAAACCTTGCCCCTGCTCTTGTTGTGGTACTTGTTGAATGGCCCTCATGTCCATGAGGGCTGTAATTTGCTTTTGTGTCTCTGCCCATTCATTGTGTGGCAGGTCTGGCATACCATTTGCCCTTGGTAGGGTGTGAAAATGGAAGCTGTAGCCTTGGGACACTATGTTCAAGACCCATTTGTCTTGGGTAATCATTTGCCAATTTGGTGAAAAAAGTGCTAGTTTTCCCCCTAAGGGGGCTGCCAAAAGAAAAGTGCTTGGATCTGGCAGAGGAAAGTCATTGGGACTGTTTCCTGTAAGGTTGTGATTTGTCTTCTTTGCTTTTGGAGGAAGGAACACCCCATTGTTTAGGCCTGTATGAGCCTTGGGGCTGAGATCTGTCTCTGGGACGTCTGTATCTGCCTCTCTGTGGCCTGTCTGACACCGGAAAGGACCAATTTTTTGAAGGCCAGCTCCTGCTAAATCTGGGTGGCTGTACCTGTAAAAAAATCCTTAACTGTCTGCATGGATTTTGCTTTATACTCCATTTTTTTCAACACCTCTTCTGCTTTAGCACCAAACAAAGTATCATGCTGTAATGGAGCATTTAATAATTTTGCTTTAACATGATCAGGCAGATTCTGTACCTTTAACCAAGAATGCGTTCTAATAACAGAACCTGTAAAAGCGGCCCTGCAAGATGCCTCCAGTGAATCATAACCACATTGCAAAGTATGCTTTCCCACTTGTTCAGCTGCATGCAATAAATCCTGCATTTCCTTGTTCTCTGAACATTCAGAATTTGTCAACATTTTCTGTTTAAGCAGTGACATTAAGTATTGCTGATATTTAAGCATATGAAACTGACAATTTAAAGCCCTTACAGCCAAGGTAGCAGAAGTGTAAACTTTTTTCCCCCCCATCTGTCCAGTGCCCTAGAATCCCTATCAAAGGGGACAGGGTTTTTTGCAATGGAAGTCTTGACCCCTTTGGGACCCTGAGATATAGTTTCTGGGTCTGCAATGGGGTTTTTATATAGGTATTTATGAGAATCTGAGACCCTGTAGTATCTGTCTGGCAGCAGGTGCTGGGGGTAAAGAGTGAGGGGACAGACCGGACTCTGAAAATACATCATCTACAATGTCTAGAACAGGTGGAATAGCAAGGGGTCTGAGCTGAGGAAGTAGCAGAAAGTCTCTGAGCCTTTTCTTTGATTCTGAGTAATCTTGGCTCTCCCAGTGGAAATGCTCCCTCATGATATGCAGGGTTTCCCCAAAAGAATAATCCTCAGTAGGAGAAGCTGAAGGAATGGATTCTTCAGCATCAGAATCCCCATAGGGAGCAATAGAATAATCCTGTTCAGAAGAGGAATCTGAGGAAATAGAAACCTGATCAGAAGAATCATATTCTGTCTCTTGCCTAGGCCTCTTATCAGGAGGGAGATAGGAACCCCTGATTAAAGTAATTAGGTCTTCGGCCATTTTAAGCATCTGTTTTTTAGGCATGGAAGTCTGAGAAGGAGAATGCTGTACTTGTTTCTTTGTCTTTAGAGCTGCTTTAGTCTTTGAAGCTGAAGATGGTTTAACATATAACTGTGTAGGTCTGAAGACACCCTCAGAAGCCGATGCATGCTCAGCGGCTCCGGACCCATCTGAGGGAATGATTTCCGAGTGTCCAATACCTTGAGAATCCAGAGGCCCAGTTGGCTCCACGTGGGAGTCGGAAGCGGCCTGTGGCTCTGAGGTAGCGGGCGCCAGGGGCTGCGAAAGCACCTCACTGAGAACCGGCAACTGGCCTAACGGAGGCCTCGTCGTCGGCTTTGGACCTCGGATGCCTATCCTTTTCCTTGCGTTTTTTTGTAAACTCCGGTCGTCGGCTGTTCCAACGGCATTATATAATTAAACCTTCGGCCAAAGTAATGAAATGCAAAATCGAACCGACGCTTAATAGTGCGTTGGTTAAATCTAGCACAAAACCGACAGCTAGCAACGTCATGGTCAGGGCCTAGGCAAGGAATACAGTAAGAGTGAAAATCCTTATGAGGTATTTGCTTCCCACAAGAAATACAATTGTGAACTTTTTCTGACATCGGTCTGGAGCAAGAAAAAAGTTTTCCCAACGGGGTACTTAGCTTTAATGAAGACTTCGGTTCTGAAATTCGGATTTGAAAATCTCAGGAGTCGGCTGACCGGCACTTGCGAACTGCTTTTGCTTCGGGCACCGCGCGGCAAGAAAGACCGAAGAAAATGGCATCGGCTGCATCTTTTATACCCCTGGAGCACTGATGTCAGGGAAGAGGCGACAGCAACCGACACCGGACCAGGACTTTGGAATTCAGGCCGACTGCAGGTAGCCTGCCAGCAGGATAACCCAAGAGTAATGACTGCAACAGTGAAACACGATGAACATCGAATACAATGGCTTATCCATTTCGAAATAGTCTGCTTTGAAATAGCCTTTCCCTTTGCCCCTGCAGCAAATGCCAGCAGTAATTGCTCAGATTTTCTTAGAGATTTAGTCCTGTTTAAGTAGAATCTTAGTTGTCTGTGTACATCCAATGAATGCAGAATCCGCTCACCCTCGTTCTGTGGATTTGGGAAAAAAGTTGGCAGATGAATGGTCTGATTAAGAGCCACACTAGATACCACTTTAGGCATAAAGGATGGATTGGTCCTGAGCCACCCTGTCCGGGTAAAAGATAATAAAAGGCTCCACTGCCATGAGAGCCTGTAGTTCTGAAATCCTTCTAGCTGAAGTGACTGCTAAAAGAAAAGCTGTCTTCCATGAGAGAAATTTTATGTCTGCAGTAGCAGCTGGTTCAAAAGGAGGTAGGGTGAGTTTTTCCAACACAAAATTGAGGTCCCATGCAGAAGTTGGTGCTTTCCTGGGAGGTCTTACATTTTTGGCCCCTCTGAGGTACTGCTTTAGCAGGGGATGAGAAAAGAGGGGAGTCTCTGTGTTGTAATGCGCTGAAATGGCAGAGGCGTGGGTTTTTATGGAAGAAAAAGATAGGCCCTTGTGAAGCATCTCAATTAAATACTGCAGAATCTGAGGAATATTAGGCATTGCTGTGCTTATTCCTTGTGCTTGGTTCCAGGCACAGAATCTTTTCCATTTATCAGCATAAGATTTTCTAGTATTAGGCCTTCTAGCCTCCAATATGACATCCATCACAGGTTTGCTGAGAGATGTAACTGGTGAAATTAGTTGATTAGCAATGCTGCAAGATTCAGAGTTTGGAGCGGAGTGTGCAGAATTTGATAATTCTGCTGAGACAGTAGATAAGGTGTCTGAGGCAGGTACCACGGAGGAAGGTGTGACATATTGCGCAGGAGCAGGTACCAGTGTTGGCGAGGCCAGTCTGGAGCAATCAGAATAATTTTTGTTTTTTCCTGTCTGACTTTTAGTAAGACCTTGGAGAGCAGAGGCAGAGAGGGAAGGCATAGACTGACAGGTTTTTCCAGCTGAAGGATAGAGCATCCACGTTCCAAGCTTTTTTGTGATGAATTCTTGTGCAGAATTTGTCCAACTGATAGATCTTTTTGCCTCACCCCAAAACTATGTCTGGGCTCCCCCCATTTGCGTGTCAACATGCTGAAGATTTGTGGATCCAGTTTCCATTCGTGTGGGTCCATAAGATTTCTGCTTAGTTCGTCTGCCAGACTTTTTTGCTTTCCTGGCAGGAATTGAGCTTGTAGATGTATTTGGTATGTCAAGGCCGTGTTCCACAAAGCCATGGCTAGTCTGCAAAGGGGGTAGGAATGGGTACCCCCCTGCTTGTTTATGTACCACATGACTGTGGTGTTGTCTGTCTTTATCAGTAGTTGTCCTGGATGAAGAAAGTCCTTGAAGGCTGTCAGAGCATTCTGTACAGCTAGCATCTCTTTCTGGTTGATATGCAGGTGCATTTGATTTGGGCTTCATTGGCCCTGAATGCATCTCCCTGCCAGATGCGCCCCCAAGCATAATCTGATGCGTCTGTAGTCAGGGTTTGGGTGGTAGGGGTTGGAATGAATGACAGTCCCTTGTTTTGGTGACAGGCCTCTGCCCACCATAGGAACTCTTGCTGCAGGCAAGGAATGATAGGAAAAAAGAAGTTATGTACTTACCATAAAGTTCCATGTGAGTTATCTCGCCTTTATTCTCACTGATGGGTTCAGAGCTGATCCTCGACTCCAACACGGCCGATAGCAAAGCTCAAGGGTTGCCAGTAGCTCGAGACCAAGCCCCTTATCCCACAATGCACTGCTGGAATTACCTCAGATCTTGTTTGCTGCGAGTATATATATCCTTTTATTTCTTTTTTTACAAGGAAGCACTTCCCGAAGGGGAAGAAGTAGTATTGAATAACCAGGATGGTACTAGCCTCTAAGTCAACTGTCAGCCAGGAGGGGAAAGGAAGGAGGGAGGGAGGGACGTGAGAATAAAGGCGAGATAAACAACTCACATGGAACTTTATGGTAAGTACATAACTTCTTTACGTGAAGTTGTTAAATCTCGCCGTTTATTTTCACTGATTGGTAGCATCCCTAGCACCCTCAATCTTGGGTGGCTCATGGAAGTACGTTTTTCAGTACCGTGGAACTAAAGGAAGACCTGTCCCTGGAAGCATTATCTACTTTGTAATGTGTGATAAAGGTATGAGGCTTAGACCAAGTGGCTGCAGGACAAATATTGCCAAGGGGCAACTTAGCTTGAAAGGCAGAAGACGTAGAAATGGCTCTGGTAGAATGAGACTTAGGTTTGTGTGTCAATGGCATGCTTGCATTCGCATAAACAAAGAATATACAATCTGATAACCATTTAGATAGGGTTGTTTTAGCCACTGGATTACCTTTTCTGGCCTCCGAAAAGGATACAAAAAGTTGATCTGATTTTCTAATATCCTTAGTTCTATCAAGATAAAATCTGAGCTGTCTGTGTACATCACGTTTGTGCAGCATGTATTCCAATTTGTATTGGATTCAGAACAGACTTTAGGCAAGAAGGAGGGGTTTGTTCTGAGAGATACTCTATCAGCATGGAAAATCATGTAAGGAGGCCTGACAGATAATGCTTGAAGTTCTGACACTCTGCGGGCAGAAGTAATGGCTACTAGAAATATAGTCTTCCAGGACAAATATTTGAGATCACAAGAAGATGCTGGTTTCAAGGGGGGGGGGGGGGGGTGTTATTATTTGAGACAGCATAAAATTCAAATTCCAGGGAGAATAAGGGATTTTGACAGGAGGGCTCGTGAAAAGCACCTTTAAGAAAAGCCTTAGATAACTTATGGCCCATAACATTCAATCCATCGAATCCAAGGTGGAAATTTGATATGGCGACTAACTGGACTCGAACTGTGGCAGCTGCTGCTCCTTCTTTAAAAATCTTTGCCAAAAAATTCTAAAATGGACGATAGAGGAGCTCGGAAAGGGTCAATTTTCTGTATATTGGCCCAAATAGAGAACCTGTTCCACTTACTGCGGTATAGTTTGCCGGTGGATGGCTTGTGAGAAGACAAAAGGATTTGTCTTGTATTATCTGAGAGCGAATGAAGCCTGGCAATTAGGGGAAGTGGATTAGCCAAGCAGTCAGTTTTAGGGACTGCAGTGAAGGATGGAGGTCCCCTGACAGGTGTGTCAGAAGGTCCGGAGCTGGGTCCAGGATCCATGGATCCTCCAGTAGATGATGGTGAAGGAAGGGGAACCAAATCTGTCCTTGGGTATCAATGGAATAGGTGGGAATGCATATAGGAGACCCAGAGGTCAATCATGTACGTGTGCGTCTCCTCAGGGAATGTCCTGGAGGTGGTATTAGGGCAAAGTTGCTTCTGCATTTGGTATTAATGTGACTGGCAAAGAGGTTGCAGCAAGGCTGGCCCCATTTGCGGAAAATCAAATCTGCAACACTTTGGTTGAGAGACCACTCATGAGGCAACAGTATTGCCCTGCTTAGCTTGTCCGCTATCACGTTGGATTTCCCCGGGATGTGCGTTGATATCAGAAAACGGTGGGATGACACAGCCCATTGCTATACCCTGAGGGCTTCTCGACAAAGGGGGTAAAGACTTAGTCAACCACCATTTTTCCGGGATGCTGCGGGGTTGCATATCAGAATAACGGTGGATGACTCAGACCTTTCACTACTTTGCTTT